>NC_056728.1:1569900501-1570023001 GCF_019279795.1 Protopterus annectens | reverse complement strand
TCACGCAACTTAGTAACTCTACCACTAGGCCCAACAAAACTAACCTCACAGGCTCCATCCTAGACTGGATTCTGGTGTCTCATCCTAACAGAACCACAACATCTGGTGTCATTCCAGACCCTCTAGGATACCACCTCCCTGACTTCAACCATAGAACAACATCATCTTCCTCCTTCTCCCACAAACTCTTACACACTCATAATTTAACTAACTTTAACCCCTCCACCTTCTCTGACTCCCTCAAAACCACTAACTGGAACCCACTAAAAACCCTACCCCTAGATGAAGCTGTTGATTTCTTCAACTCCAAATTCCTTACTATCCTAAACTCCCTAGCTCCAATACAAACTAAAAGAGTCAAAGCCAAGACTGACCATTGGCTTACCAAAGAAACCAAGAAAATTATGCAACAAAGAGATAAATCTTGGAAAACAGTTACGAAACCTAGCCAAAAAAAACGTCATAATAGATAAAAAGTCTTACTACAACCATTTACAAATAAATCATGCAAAAAATCCCAAACAATTCTGGAATTCTATTAACTCTCTTCTTAAGCCTGGTACAACAAACAACCCCTGCCCTGATACTAGCAAATCTGACCAAGAAATTGTCAAACTATTCAACACCTTCTTCACCTCTTCTATTGCTGAGCTAACCAAAACCTTCTCCAACAACATCCCCCACCCCCCTCTGCCCAAGTTTCTACATCCTCACCTCCCTCTCCCCCTATCTTTGAACTTAAACCTGTATCCACCCAGCTTATAAAAAAACTTCTCTCCAAACTCAAACCTTGCACCAATGCCCCTGACAACATCCCCTCCTCCTTCTTAAAAATTGCCTCCGACAGTATCACTCTCCCTATCAGCATCCTGATAAATAGATCAATGCTCGAGTCTTATGTACCCAAACTATGGCACTCTGCTTTTATTCTTCTACTCAACAAAGGTGGCAAAAACTGTAATTACTCCAACTTCCGCCCCATAGCCATCCTCTCTCCTATCTCAAAAATTTTTGAAAAATGCATCCACCTGCAGCTCATGCCATTCCTAACCAAACACCGGCTGCTCTCTCCTACACAACACGGTTTCCACCCTGGACATAATACCAACGCAGCCCTTCTCTCCTTTTTACACTGTCAATTCAGCTCGAGACTCTGGTAACTTAGTTTCATCTGTTCTCTTAGATTTATCCAAAGCTTTCAATACTATCTCCCACTCCCATTTACTAAACCATCTATCTAACCTCAACATCTCCCCAAAAACTCTATCCTGGTTTTCTAGCTACCTTTCAGACAGGTCCCAAGCAGTGAAATGGGGCCAAGCCTCCTCCAGCTTCCTTCCCACCCCCACAGGAGTTCCCCAAGGCTCCATACTTGGCCCTCTGCTATTTAACATCTTCGTTAATGATTTCCACAAAGCTATATCCAATACCAAAATTGTCCAATACGCAGACGACTCACCTTTGATCTGCTCTGCTTCCAGCTTTAAAGAACTCCAGTCTCTAACTCAAACCGCCTTCGCAACCACTGAAAAATGGATGCACCAAAATCACCTCTCACTTAACGCTAACAAAACTAAGATTCTTCTGTTCACCCACTCAAAATCCACCACCACCGAAAAATATTAATTTCAAATTTCTTGCCTTAACAACTCCATCATTAACACTGTTCCCTCTGCTAAACTCCTAGGGGTCACAATCAATGAACACTTAAAATTCAATACCCATATCCAACTTAACACCAAGAAAACCCATATAAAACTCGGCCTACTATACAGAAATAATCAATTCCTTTCCCCCTCTACTCAACATACCTTGGCCACTACATATCTCCTCCCATCTCTTCTATATGGTGCCCCTCTGCTTATGAATCTATCTTCTACCCTAACCTCCAAACTAGAAGAATGCTACAATAAAATCTACAAATTCGCCACCAAGGCAAATTCCCTCTCTCATCACTGCACCTCCCTACAAACTCTAAATTGGCTTGAACTCCCCAATCAACTAAACTACCTCCAAATTGTCTCAGCCCACAAATTAATCTTTCAACCCAACCTCTGTCCCGCTCTCTCCAATATTCTTCAACCTTACACCCCCCCCTCCCCCAGATCCCTTAGATCTTCTAACCAAAACCTTATTTCCGTCCACAAACCTAAGCGCCCAGCTGGTCAGCTTTTACTCTCCTTTTCCCTTGCTAAACAATGGAATGCCCTTCCCTCTACCTTGAGGACCTGTGACAACCTGCACTCCTTCAAAACACAACTCCACTCCTACCTGCAAACTGACTGAAAATGTAACTGCATACTTCACTCTATACCACCCAAGCTCTCCTCTTCCTTCTCTCCTGGCTAACCTTCATACCTTCCAAATTTCTCTCTTAGTCATACATTGTTACTGTAACTAATAACTACTCCCAACCTTATGCTTATTGCCTAACATCCTCCAGGACACTTCTCTCTAACTTCCGAGTTGCTTAATTGAAGGACTACCTACTTGAATGCATTCTATCTACTGTTTGGAAATTCAACCCTTTGTATCTAAATTAATTTTATCTTTGTATTTTATTTGTACTTTTTACTTGTATGATCATTATGTCTTGTAACATTGTACTATGGAGCTTTTCTCCCCGGGCCTCCACTGAAAATGGGCTCTTTAGCCCAGTGGACCTCCCCGGTCACCAAACTGAAATAAATAATAATAATAATAATCATCTACTAGGAGATATATAAAAGATTGATGTTCATGAACAAAATGGAAATAAAGTCATTACTTATTTAAAGCTTAATGAATGTATGTAGCCAACCTCTGTTTTTTATTTCCCAACCCTTCCTTTTATATCCTCTTCACAGCATCCAACCTGTATTAATAAAAATGACTAGCAATATAAGCATTAATACATAGATTCATAGGTGTGTACTAGGCTAATGGCCCTGGAGCCTTTACAAGCCTAGCCCATAGGATTACCCTGGCATTGTGCCACCTGACCTTAGTTCCCAGTGCCTCTGTCAAGAAGAGCCACTGGAGTGATCCTCGGGGTGAATTTTCTATTTCCCATCCACTTAAGATTTCTCTTGAAGAGGGCTAGTGAGGTGTTCTGTTTGACATGTACGGGAAGTCTATTCCATAGCATGGGCAGCCTCTGGGTTATGAACCTGTCCCTCCAGCACGTTCTGTTGATTGTGATAATGAGGTTGAGGTCTCTGGAGCATGCGGTGTGGAGGGATTGGGATTTCTTTAGATGTAGCATTTCTACCAGAGCTAAGTCAGACATGGCTTTGTAAGTCAAGCAGAGATCGCCTCTAAGTAGGCGATATGAGACAGAGAATAGTTGGAGTTTTTTGAGTCTGTCCATATAAGACAAGTGTTTAAGGCCTAGGATCCTCTTTGTAAGGTACTTTTGTATCCTCTCCAGTTGTTGCAGGTATCTAGTGAGGTACATGCCAAATGAGGCATTGTACTCGATGATTGGCTTAATAAGGGAAGAGTAGAGGGAGACAATGACTTCTTTCTTCCTGGATGCAAAACCTGTAGTAATGAGATGTGCTACATAGAAGGACTTTCTGACCACAGTGGCAATGTGGTGGTCAAAAGAGAGGTTGCTGTCAACCTGTGTTCCCAGATCTCTTACAAGGCCTTCTGTATTCAGTGGACTACCATTGATGTGGTAATTCATGGAAACTGGGTTTTTCTCAAAGGGGATGATGACACATTTTTTGGCATTGAGCTTAACGCCATGGTTCTGACACCAGTGATTGGTCTCACTGAGGCCTTTCAGTAGGATGTCAACATCACTCGGTGAGTTAATAATAGCTCCCAACTTGCAATCGTCTGCAAACTTTGTCAGCCAGAGTCCCTTCATGTTGGCCTGGACTTCAGAGAAGTAGATACCAAACAGGAGAGGACCCAGGACCAACCCTGTGGGACTCTACTGGTGACTGGTCAGCAATCTGACTTGAAGTCAGCTACTTTCACACTGTGGGTTCTATCTGTGAGCCAGTTTGCAACCCACCTAGTGATATAGAGGTTGATGCCTAGCTTAGTGAGTTTTTCTATTATTCCTGAGTGGGGAATGGTATCAAAGGCCTTGCCCAGATCAAGGTAGGCTGTATGAACCAACTTGCCTTCATCCACAACTCTGGTATCTGACTCAAAGAAGTCGACCAAGTTGAGCAGGCATGATCTACCCTTCACAAAACTGAACTGTGTGGAATCCAGAGTTTGGAGATTCCCTGTATCCTTGTTTATTAGGTCCATGATGATGCATTCCATAGCTTTCCATATCAGACTTGTCAGGCTAATGGGGCAATAGTTCCCAGGGTCTGCAGTCGCTCCTCCTTTGTGAAGAGGGATGACTGTAGCAGTGCATCATTCACTACGGACAAAGCCTGAGGTGAGGCTGTGATTGAACAGGGCACACAGGTGAGGTAACAGTTCACTCTGTAGTACATGTAGAACACAGCCAGGGATATTGTCAGGTCCCATAGAAGCTGTATTCTTGGCCTTGGACAGTGCTGTTTTAATGTGTGCAGCAGTAATACTGGGTGCCTGGCAATCTACTGGTATTGTGATTGGTCCTTTGGGGGGTAAAGTTGGCACTGAATCTGTCAGCCAGCATATTGGCAATATCTGTTGGCTCGGTATAGGAGGTACCATTGTGCAATAGTTCAGAGCAAATCTGGGTATTGCCGTGGAGATTCTTTACATAACTATAGAAGGCCTTATGGATGTCTTTACTGTCTGCTGCAATTCTGTTTTCATAGCTTGCTTTAGAGGATTTGATGAGGGATCTCAACTTTTTGCTGAGGATGATAAGGGAATTTTTCCAGTCTTGGGACTTCACCTTATTCCACATCAGTTTCCTCCTTCTGTTGTAGAGTTTATTTATGGCAGGGATGTATGATTCGGCGGTCATGCAACTATTCTCCATTTGCATGGGTGCCATGAAGTTAGCCACCTATGTTTTTAGGATCCCAAAGTTAGCTTTGGAGACGTTTTTCATGGTGGTTACCTTTGCGGGGGTGATGTGGATTTCCAAGGTGATTAGTTTGTGGTCAGATCTAACCAGGGAGGAGTTGACTATTGGTGTAGAGCAATGGTCACCCATGTTAGTAATGACCAGGTCAAGGGTGCTGCTACTTCTAGTGGGGGTAAGAACGAGCTGGTCCAGGGCACTGGAATTATTTCAACTTTTCTAGTGACCTATAACTTTTTAAAACATAATATATGTGTGTGTGTGTGTGTGTGTGTGTGTGTATGTTTGTGTGTGTGTGTGTGTGTGTGTGTGTGTGTGTCTGTGCGTGCATGTGTGCGTGCATGTGTGTGTGTGTGTGTGTGTGTGTGTGTGTGTGTGTGTGTGTGTGTGTGTGTGTGTGTGTGTGTGTGTGTGTGTGTATGAGGTAGGGTTAGGGTTAGGGTCAAGGATGGGTGTTGTGTGTTTGTGTGTGAGTTTGTGTATTTTAGGGTAAGGTTTATGTTAGGGGACAGATGTACTGTTGTTTGTGAATGTTTGTTTGTCTGAATCTATCTTGTTTAGTGGCAGTGCTATGGGATGGTTTTAATGATGCTAAGGTAGGGTCAGGGCTGGGGAAAGGCCAGCATTAGGATTAGGGTTAGCACCCATTACAAAAGAGGGCAGGGTTTCCTAGAGTGATATTACAGACAAGTGTGTGCATCAAACTTCTGATACTGAAATTTAGACTGTTTTTGGACATGCATGTGTGCTGGAATTTCTTATATTGAAACTGAGACTGCTTTTGGTGATACTGGCAGTCCAGGAAGTGCAGCAGGTTGTCAGAACACTGGAGAAGATACTAAGTGACTGTATGACAAAGCACTGTGGGTTATAATAAGAGCAATATTCATGTGCTCAGGCTTTGACCTCTGGTCAGCAGTCCACTCAATTAACAACACCACAAACTACAAGAGAAATGAGACCAATTCTGAGAATATTGCAATGAAATGGAAATACTGTAGACTGATATGTTATCTGTGACATTGTTTTTGTTGTGCCCTAAGACATCACTGGTAAATATAGTAAAGCTATGATACATCTAGAAAGTAAAGCCCTTTATGAAATAACATTTGAGAAGTATGCATTAGTAGAAAAAGCTGAGCGATGCTAAATATTTTGTTAGCACTGGAAGAAGTTTGTGTTTATATATAAGAACTGTAATACTACAAGAAACAGACTGTGCAGCGTAGAACTTTTGAAATTGAAGAAATAAGGTAAAGTTTCTGAAAGAGCTCCAATACTGCCTTTATTTGAGTGGATGCTTCTTTAGTTAGCCTGCTTGTTCCTTAAAAATTTCCCAACCCTGCCAGCCTTCTGATGTCATTCTTTTATAAGGCTGCATCTCTGCCCTCCACCCCTATTTCATTGCTGTTGACTGTTGTATACACTAGTCATGTACTCTTCCCACCCATTGTTTTCCATAGACCTATGATACTGAGTACCCACCCAAAAAGCAGTATTGCTCTTGAGTAAACCTCCTTTAACTACATACTGTCTTCTGCTCATTTTTCTGGAGCTCTGAAAAGCTTGTAGTCATAGCCTGCAGAAGTGTTTTACTTGTATCCAGTGCCATCAAGGCAAGGTAAAGTACCTTTGATTGCTAAATTGCACTTAAGTTATTCTGAGCGATCACTTTTGTTTCTTGATTTTATGTGTGCATTTCACTGAATTTCTGTAAAAAATACACTTCCTCTCACTGTTACTGTCGTGAAATTACTTTCAGCAAGGGATTTCCAGCTAGTTGTTTAAGTGATTTGTGTTGCATTGCACTTATGGGTCTCTTCTACAGTGTTTTATATCAGGAGGACTTGGTTTATTCATCTTGTGGAGGGAGGAATTTGCCTGGTCTATCTGAATTGGAAAATACACAAAATGACTCATAGTGTAGTCATTTTATTGGCCAGAAGGCTCATTACTTAGTTTTCTGTATTTTTTTATTTGCTGCTATAACTTTTGCATGTTGGCATGGTCTAGCAGTGTCCTGTACTTTAGCAAACACCTAAAAAACAAATTTTCTCTGTAGAACGGTCCATAAAACTGTTAGTATGTTTAGCATAATCTGCCCAAGTAAAACATCCAAATTAGTTTGAACAAACAAAGCACCTTTAATAGCCTACACCATCCCCTTGTAGTTCACAAATCAAAGGACTGGACAGAATGGATATGCAATTTTCTCTCTCTCTGTAGCCAGATTGGTGGCTATGGGCATCTTGAAACAGTGTAGCAATTGTCTCCGGTTTACCAACAACAACTTAATCCTTAAAGAATCGGGCACAGTATGCGAGAGGTGTACTTTATACAATGACACTGGAGGCTAAACTTTCCCATACAAGTCCACATCAGGTTGCCGGAACCACACACACAACACCCACCTCACATAGCACACAGCATACACACAGACTAACATATACTGAGGCACTTAAAAGCAATCTTCCAAAACAGCAAATTTCAAGAATAGGAAATTTACTCCGGCTCTGGCACCCACGTCCCTTATGAACAGAGGTAGCTTATAAATGCCTGGCCCTCAGTGTTCTGTTTGGATGCAGGATATCATTATTCTTTCAGGAAAACCTGACTAGGCCCAGAAAGCCCCTTGGGTTATTAGCCTAGGAACAGTCTATATGAATCTATGACTCTATAAATCAACTAGACTAACTGTTGTCAAAGCTATACCTCAGCAAGCCCAAAGGCACTCAGTAAAAACAACCCCTAACGCCAACATACTGTCACTCGCAGTGGAGCCCCAAACCCTAAGACCCTAAGGCAAGGAAACACACTTCCCAGGACTCTCATCATAGAGGGCACTCCATTGTGAGATATGGTGATGTCCTTCTAACCAGGCTGCACAAGGAGAAGATAACTGATAGCCGCTTATCTGGAGTCAGGCTCAGCCAAATCACACATGCAATTAAGTTATTATGTTACAGGTACCAGTATGATTCTATCATAGTCAATGTAGGTGTAAACGACCTGAGATGCACCTCCCTGGACTATATGAAGAGAGACATTATGGAGTTTTTAGACTATGTGTCTGAGGCTGGTATGAGCCTAGCACTTAGCATAATATTACCATCACTGAGACTGATGCCACAGTATGAGCAAAAAATTGATTTTTAACAACTGGCTCTCCTTCTGATGTCATTCTAAGGGGGGATCCAATATCTGTCAACATGGGAGGACATGGTCAACAGACCATGTTGCTTTTCCGAGGATGGTCTGCACCTTTCCCCTCTAGGCTTTTAAATACTGTCTAAGGCTTTGTCCACCCCCATAGTGCCTTTTTAGACAATGCCACATCGATAAGCTTACAGGCATAGCAAAATCAACTCAACAGAACTTCAAGGTGTTACTGCTCAATGCCAGGAGCCTAAATAAAAGAAAATACACTCCCCCAAAGCCTTTCTCATAGTCGAGAATATAGACATCTGCTCTGTTACCAATACATAGTTTAAAGCAGCAGAGAGTACCCTGGCAGTGCAACATTTCAGTGCCTTCCACACTTTTGGACCAGTAGCTGCAAGGACAAGGGCTAAAGGTGGAGGTGTCTAAATATACATCAATAACAAAAATAGGTCTAGGGTGGTCAAGCAAGATTATGTGCTGGAGTTTCTCTATGTGAAGATCACAATAGACAAAATCCTGTACTATAGCCTAGCCAGCTATAGGCCACCATTCATGTCCCAAAAAGCTCACAATGCATACTTGGCACTACTAAAGATACTTGACATGCAACTTAATGCCCTACTCATAGGAGAATTTAATTACCCCCTCTATAGATTGGGAATCCTACACAACCTTGTATCTACAAGCACAGAGATTCCTGGACTTTGTAAATACAAACACCCGTGACCAAATAGTGACTACACCTACTAGAAGCTCCAGCATACTGGACCTCATGCTCACAAATATGGGAGAATGCTGAACTCCCCTCCAATGTCTCATCCGCCCTGGTAAGGTCTGACCATAAAACTTTCTCTTATGAAACAAAATCAACTCCATAATCCCATTACAACCAGTAACAGTTAAGAAATATTTCATGGCAAATTACCTGTTTTTAAGTGATGTTTTTTTCAAACTCAATGCCCCTCCCCAGACCTGGATCATGGTCAAGTGGGGCCTTAGATAGGGTAATGGATATAAACACTCCCACACAGCAGGACCTCCTGGCAGCACCCCGCCCCCCAATCATTCCGGTGTCCAATACTTGGCTATTTCTCCCCAGTTACCATAAACTCTGTTCAGACCTCTCAGTGTACATACTATTTTCTTCTTTACTTCTGCAATGATTAGAAATATTTAAAACTTTTATTTCAACTTTTGTAGCATAAACATTGATAGCCATTTGCTAAATAAAACAATACAGTCTCATAATGAAAACAGACTTAGCATGAACAGCAAACTTCTCTGCCCTTGAAACTCACATTCATTGGAATGGCATTGAAACCCACATTCAAAGAAAATGTATCTGGTCATTGGCTGCTTAAGTTTACCCTTGGGCTGTTTTCAAACCATAGGCCCCTTGCATACGTTTGATTTTTGGACCATGTATACATGCATGCATTCTTTGATGCACCACCCTGATTGTATTAAATTATATTTGTTGTATAATACAGCACCATTTGTTAGAGTGTGTTTTAAATTTGTAGGTTTGAACATTTTTTTTTCCAGTAAGCAATGAAACAAAACATATGAACCAATAAGTACAGAATTACCCATTACAGAACATTTCAACCACAAAAAGCCACTCAAACGTCTGTCATTACAATCTGCCAATATCAGCCAATATACACAATCTCTGCAGAAGTAAAAGTCATCTGAATAATTCCACATTAAAGAGATCTATAACTAATGAAGAGGTTGCTGCTTGCAAACAACTTTATATTTCAATGTTTCATGTGCACATTCAGTGCCTGCTGCCCTTGAAGAATAAACTGCCCATGTTATATTTTAAAAAATGGTAAGCTGATAATATTGCATTAAAGAATGGCTATTAAACTGGCAACAGGTTTGTAGTTACTAGGTATTTCATCCAAAAAAGGCCACACTCAGGAGTGCAGCATCCCCATCCCTCCTTAAAGGAGGTACTGCAATATCAGTTCTCCATGTACATGGTGTGAGAGTAGAATCCACAGCCTACTGCACCAAAAGCAAGTGTGCTACCTGTTGTGCTACTAACACTGTTTTTGAATTACAACTCAAACACTGATGATGGCTGTTTGCTAAATAAATCAGTTACACATTGAAAACATACTTATGAGGAACATTAAACTTCTCCTCCCTTAGAAGTCAATATTCCCTGAAAAAGCAGAGAAGCTCAACATTCCTTGAAAATGTATAAAAGCTTGATGGTCTTCGAAAACATACAGAAGCTAAACAGCCTTTGAAAATGAACAGAAGCCAACAGTCTTTGAAAATGCAAAAAAAGCACAACATTCCTTTAAAAGGCATAGATGCTGAACAATCACTGAAAATGCACAGAAGCTCAACAGTCCTTAAAAAAGACAGTTTTGTAGTTGGTGTAGATGATTCAGGCTCCAAAGTCCTGTATTGAAGTTACAGGGTTTGTATCTGAATGAGTTAACCAACCTACCATCTCTAACTGGGGCATTTCACACACACACACACACACACACACACACACACACACACACACACACACACACACACACACACACACACACACTTTTTTCTCTACTTACTTATTGTTTCAGGAAACAAATTACCTGTTCCATTCTCTGTGTTTGCCTTTCTGAAGCAATGCTAAATCCAAAAATTGTGTCCTTGGTTTCAGCTTAAATGTGTGTGCGTACTAAAGATGCACGTGCAGACACTAATTAGGATGCGCTCTGCGTGTTTGTATAAAAGAATAAATGTAACACATGCAAAGTGCGTCCCTAAAGAAGAAATGTAAGTTACTATGGCAGACCCTAGCTAGTGGCCCCCTCAAGCCAATGGGCCCTAGACAACTGCCTAATTCATCTAGTGCTGGATCCGGCCCTGCCCCTCCTGACCTCCAAAACACACCAGCCTATGCTAAATTGTTCTCTCAGAAACTCTGTGCATCCATGTCAATGGCTGCATAGAGGCTGCTGTACCTACTATAAGTAAACCCAGAACTAGCACAAAAACTGCCCTGGCAGCATCCCAAATTAAACAGAATATACAACGAAAGGAAAAGAAATAATGGCAAAAATCAGGAAGAATAATGCCATAAAGATAAAAGCTCTCTCATCAAAGTAAATAGGCAACAATAATTAGGTCAAGCAAAGCCAACTTTGAGATTAAGATATCCTCCCAATTGAAAGATAACCATAAGACCTTCTACAGCTGTGTCAGAACCCCAATGACAGCACACAACAATGTGCTAAACTGGTGGTTAATGGTGCCACATTCATCGAGCCTGATGATATAGCAAGCCTGTTAGTGGACAAATTCAGTTCCACCTTTACTCCCTCTCACCCCCAACAATCCCCCTAATAATACCTTCAAACATAACTCCTTTAACTATAATTAGAGAACATGCACTAGCTGCACTCACTAACACCAAGAAAATAGCCTCAGTGGGCCCTGATAGCATGCCAGGATGCCTCCTGAATACTCTAAACTATGAATTATCAGGACCCCTGGAGTTATTATTTAACTATAGTCTTGAAATAGGCTTTGTGCCATCCAAATGGAGAACTGCAACAATCACCCCCTTTATAAGGGAGTACCTTCAGTGGATCCAGGAAACTACAAACCCATTAGTCTGATTAATCCTATTTGCAAAGCCATTGAAATAATGTTCATGGAAATTACCAACAAGGACATAGGAGACATCCAGACACTGGATCTATCCCAGTTTGGCTTTGTCAAAGGAAGGTAATGTTTACTGAATCTTGTGGACTTTTTTGAAAAGGTCACTAAAGCAATGGATGAGGGGAAAACCATGCATACTGCCTACCTACAACTGGATAAGAGATTTGATACAATGCCCAACTCAGACATTGTCAATAAACTTACAGAACTTGGTATAACTCCCCTCATAACACACTGGATAGCTAGCTGGCTGACTGATAGGACCCAGGAGGTTAGAATCAGTAAAGCTACCTCTACAAAGAGACCATTCACAAGTGAATCCCCCAGGGTTCTGTGCAAGGCCCAATCATCTTTGCTATCTACTTCTCAGATTTCAAAGCCAATGTCAAAGGCCTCTGGCTAACCAGGTTCACAGATTACTGCAAACTGGGAGCAGTCATTGAACCTCCAAAGAGGAGAGAACCCCTCAGGAAAGTCTAATACAGACAAATGCTTGGTGTCAAACCTCATGGATTAAAACTCAGATCCAAGAAATGCACTATAGTACCTTTTTGGAAGTCTGCCATCCTGGGTGAATACCTCATCAATAAAACACATGAAAGAAATAGAACTCCTGCATGTCACTAAAGGTCATCCAAAGGAAATAAAATGAATAGACACAGAGAATATCTGAACAAACCACCATAAAGCTGCTAGATTCACTGTTTTAATAAAAACTTTAAAATCAGTATACATATTTAATTAGCTTTTAGAATAATCTACAAGAGAACAAAAAGGAAATGGATTAAAGCTTTCAGCATATAGCCTTCTTCAGCTCCTGGAGAGCTTCATGGTGGTTCATTTGGATATTCTCTGTATCTATTCATGAATAAAACACCTTTAAAAGTTGATTCACTAGTCAGGGATATGGGAACTCATGTAGACAGGAAACTAGCCTTTGACTGTGTGTTCAAGGTAGTAAGAAAATCCTTCTACTTTGCTCAACTTATAAGCAAGTGCATGGTATCTAGGTCCAGAGAAGTCAACATACTATTGTACTTAGCCCTCATCAAGCCCATCATAGATTATAATGCTCCCTTCAATATGTACCTGACCAGAGACATGCAGCAAGTTGAACATCCACAATGGTTTCTTACAAAAAGCTGGGGTGAATTGGGGTTTAAAAATACACTGATGATATTATATGTAGATTTGAGATAGTTTCCTCTCATTTTTACAATAATGGATGTCTAGATTAATGTCCCTGGTTTAAGCAATAAACAATTGTTGTTATATACAAACAGGTTTTAAAAATAAGACAAAATGATGAAAGCCACGGAAAATACTAAGTTCTTTTAGTTCTGCACAGATACTAGCTTTTTTCATTAGCAAATGTTCAATAGGAGTCAAGAAGTTTGCAGCTGAAGGCAGCTGTACATTCTGTTCTGAGTGAAATTTACAAAGATTCATTACAGACTGGCTTTACATGGAGACAAGCTGTTTGCAGGTACAAGCAATTAATCATAAGAGTTCTGAACATTCTTTGCTGAGAGAAATATAAATGTAAAGGTACAATAGCAAGCAGTTCAGTGAAAAGTTTGAAAATATGGGAAGGGAATAATTGACAGCAGCCTCCCTAGCAGCCTTAATACTTTAATGCATTTACTAGAAAGTATACAATTTAGTTTTATTCAAAGATTAAAAACTTAGGGTTAATAGTTAATATTTTCTGAAAACAGACAAGGTGTTTTCAAATCTGGAAGGGGAAAAGACATTAGAAAAGAACAGACAACAAACCATGTAACTGAGAATTCAGGCTGTAGCATGCATTTTAGCATGGGTAACTTTAATTTTAAGTTAGGAAATACCTGTGGATGCAAATGTTGATTTGAGGGACATATTCCTATCTGGAGGATTAGACTTCATTTTTTGAACATGCACATGTGTTTATTCTAAGTTAATAGGAGATGGGGGCATTCTGAAAATGCATTTAGTATTTGCAGGTTTTCATTAAAACAAAAAGTTATGAAAATGTGACATAGGTTCAATGGATATCAGAATAAATGTCTGTATAAAAGTTTAGCCTGCCAAACATTTGTGTGTGCATGTAACACAAAAGTTGGAATTACACATTCATAAAAATTTTCAAGCATAATAGGTGAAAACAATATATTTTTATCATAATGACTACACTACCCTTATTATCTTAGGATGTAAATGGCCTTACAGGTATACACAAAAAGGAAAGAGTATTGAATTATATTAAAAAATGCAAAGTGAAAATAGCAATACTGCAGGAGAACACATTTGGAAAGAAAAGAGCATATGAATGTGACAAACAATAGATTTAGGATGGATATTCAGCAGAATAGTAGGGATAAAGGAAAAAAGGAGTAATTAGACTAATTGCTAAAGAGGTTCCAATAAGGATAGATGGGGAAAAAAGGCAATAATGGTAGATTTATGGAAGTAAGTGGCTATTGTCAATGAAGGAAGATTATGCTGACATACTTATATTCCACCAAAAAATGTTATTATGGAGTTTAAGAAAATGTTTAGAGAAATAATCAACTTTCAGCAGGAAATATTACTTATAGGTAGGGACTAGAACTTGATTTGTAATAGAGAGGATGTATCAGGGGGACATAGAAGGGGAACTATAAGAAAAGAGAGCAAATTTCTGAAGACATTTACAAAAGTATTTGGCATGGAAAATGTGAATTCGGTAGTAGTAACTCGGACAGAATTTACATATTATTCCCCAAGGTACAATAACTGCACTAGGCTAGATAAAAATTATACTTCACAGGAACATTTGCATTTAATTGAAAGCTTTGATATACGTCCAATACCTATTTCAGATCATGCACCAATAAAAACTAAGAAAAAATACAGGGTAATGAAGTAAAAATGAGACACTGGTGCTTTCTCGCCTACCTATTCAACTAGAAGAATTTAAGGAACAGGTAGTGGAAATTATCTAAAAATTATTAGGGAAGATACTAATATCTTCAGAACATTTAGCTAGTGAGTGGGATAAAGTGAAAATGGAGAAATACAAGAGAAAGAGATGTGGTTAAGAAGTAATAGGAATTACTTAGAGGGACTAACAAAAGTTAAAGTATAAGGGAATCTCACAGAAAAAAGAGGTGCACATGCATAATGCTACAGAGAAAGTAAGACAGCATCTAGACAATGTGCAGGAGTTTAGTAAGATTGCTGCTAAGCAACTATTTTTTATCACAACTCCAGAGCACAACAAGTTTTAGTAGAACAACTTAGGCAACAGAAAGTAGAAAGGGCTGTTGCCAAATGTAGGGAGCCTTTAACATGAAAAATAATCAGAAATCCTGTAGAGGTACTAGAGAGAGTTTGTGAATTTTATGAAAATTTGTATAAAGCAGAGAAATATGGAAATCCAGAAAGAGCACAAATGGAAAGATTTATGGAAGACTTAATTATGCCAATGTTAGACGTAGTTGAAGCTCAACAACTAACAGTTAAGTTAGGAGGGGATAAGATGAAAATGTTGATGTACAATCAATCTTCAGGAAAGTTTCCAGAAAGAGATGGTATTTCTATGGAAGTTTGCATGGAAGAAAGTAATGAAGATCTGGAAGACTTTGTTTAACTGTATTTTAAAAGGAGACAAGCACCAGCATCTTGGAAGAAAGCTGTGATGGCTGTTTTACCTAAGGACAGTAAAACCCATGAAACTAAGATTCACACAGACCCATTTCAATTTTAAAACATGATTATAAAGTGTTTATATCTATACTAGCTAAAAGAATGGTAAAAATGTTGTCAAAGCCAATAGATATGAATCGATTTGGTTTTGCAGAGGGGAGGAAAATATTTCACAACATTAATAGAACAATAATGATTCAGAGGGAACCAGAATGTAAAAAAAAATGGAAAAACAGTTTACAAGAGAACAATGGGAGGACATACGTATGGCTCAAAAGTATGGAACAAAGCCCAGCAGGTTTAGGATCTTTGCTTGGAAGTGTATGAATAACAGACTTCAAAGAATTTTTCCTCAGGTAGATGGCAAATGTTGGAAGTCTGATGGGGAAGAAAGAGGTAACAGGGAGCATATGTTTGGGACTGTAATGAGTTGGCAGATTTTAAAAAAAATTCCCTACAGAGTATACTGCCAGAATATTTGGTGAGCAAATGACTATAGCAAAGAATATGATTTTTTGAGGTGGGACACAGGATTTGAATTGCCTAGACATAATTTAAGTTTAATTCTGTTGGCTACCAAAAAACCCACAATCTCTAGAAAATGGGAATCAGAGTCTAAACCAACCATATCTAAAGTTCTGAGTATCATAAAAGAGATAAAAGAACTGTAAGAGGGGTCTTTACAGAAGGGAAGGAGCAAACTACAGAGAAATAAATGGAAATTGTGGGAACAATACATACAGAATAATGTTCCGGAGGAGGAAAAAAGAGGAGTGAGGTTTAAGGGAAGACAGGAATTCAGCAATTTATGTAATGTTTAACTGATGATAATTACATAGAAAGAAAGAAAGAAAGAAAGAAAACATATGTAATGTATAATGTATATAAATGGAAAAATGTTAATTTGGTTTGTTTTCTTTTCTACTGATGCAAGTGTGCCTGTGTCTTAAGTGATAATTTACTAAAGTGTTAAAAAATGCAAGAGGAGAACAAATATTGAGCATTGCTCTTCACCTTTGAATTTGTTTTTATAGAAGGCGACCCCTCTGCACCCATGATGTCAGGGGAAAGACCTCCACACCGCCAAACATAAATATATACACACACATGCATACATACATACATACATACCATCTCAAGATTGCCATACCCTGAAGAAAAGGGAATATTCCAAGAAATGGAAATCTCAGACTTAGTATAGGTAAGTCTGGATTTTTGGCCATTTGGTCTCCACATCTCAGGACTAGTGAAGTGGGTCCCAATATTTCAAATTGTTACTTAATCACTTTGCTCAAGAATGTCCAAAGAAAGGTTGTTCCAATGGGATAGAGGGATAATGCCCTGACTATGGCCCAGCTGACCTGGGTTCAATTAACAACTCGAGTGACTAATGAAGTGGCAGGGAAGGGGTGGGCATGTCAATCCAAGGTGGGAGGGTACTCATTGATATGCTCCCTAAGGGGAGGTATGGTTCAAAGAGGGGAGTTGCCCTCAGACATAATAAATGAGTAGTGAAGGTGGGGAAAGGGAGTGGGTAGGTCATAAAAAAATTCCCCCAAGATGGAAGCTCAGATGAGCCAAGCCTCCAGGACATCCTCAGGCTGCACAACCGGCCCCAGCAAAAATGGAGTGAGTGGTTGGAGAGTACCCAGTAGACCTGGAGTGGACATTGGGTACTTAGGTCTAGGATGATAAAAATGAGGTCTGAGGAGACAAAAAAAGAATTTTAAAGGCAATATATATGTGCAACATGGGGAAAGAAGTAAAGTGGCAGATAAAATTGAATGCCTCCATTTATCCCGGTTTAAATGAAAATATTTCTATTAAACCCATTTTGGACCACAATATATATTAAACTGGATTAAAAGGCATTTTGTTAGCACTTTATGAATTTTTATATTGTATTTCATTTCAAAAAAATTTTATTAATATTATGATTTGTTATGTTAACATAAAAATTTTATTTTATAAGGTACAGACTATTTTTGGGTTATAATTTAGGAAGTATATATTTCATACATTGTTATTAGTGTTTAAACTCAGCAAGATTAGTAAGTGTATTTATTCATCAGTATAAAGCATAGGGCACTTTAAATCATTTTAAATTACTATAAATTTTCTAATTATATTTTTAATTGCTTGTTAACACAATAAGGAAATGGATTGGTTGCTTGGGCTTATATAAACTCATGCAAATAAATGTGGAGTTGTTCTGAGGAAGTCTACCTGCGCATAGATGAAAGCGCTTAACCATCGTATTTTATTGAATAAAGTAGATTTTATTCATACATCCAGTGCCTGTGCAATAACTAAAATGAGGTTAAGGAGACTGAAAATATGGTCCAAGAGATGAAAAAAGCTGGTATGAATCAGCAATGGAGAAATTATATCATGTTGAATGTAGAGAAAGTTTAGTAAAAGGAAATAATATATTTATAAGAGGCCCTCAAGGAAGTTTAAAAAAAGTTGACAAATAAAGTATTTTCTATGGAGCTTGGGCAACTTGCCTGTAAAGGGATAAATGAGATGTAAGTAGTAAAATGAAAGACTGCATAAAAACTGTAATACAGAGGAAGCATGGAGCAAGTCTTAACAGAATGTAAGCAGATGAAAATGCTTTGGGAAAAAAATCAAGAAGAAAAGACATGTAACTGATTTTAAGAAATCAACAAAGATATATTGTTTAATAAAGTATATAAGGATGTTACAAAAATTCAAATAAAAGGGACTGGATTTTGATGGGGAGAAGATGGAATGTATGACAGTGAAGGTATGAAGAATTATTGTATAACAAATTATGGACTGTATGGTTGCATTAAGGAGGAAAGTAAGGTTATGCTTATGAAGAAAGGGGTGGGAAGGATGAATTGCAAGAAAAAAAAGCGGAAGTTGTTTGTTTATTGTTTTCAGTGTTTAAACGCATGAAAAGTAAGTTACAGTAAAAAAAAAAAAAAGAAAAAAAATGAGAATAATGTGAAATATGTGATGCCCGTGTGTTTAAGTATTTGTATGTGTGTGGGACTGCTTGCGTGAGTGTGTGTGTGTGTGTGTGTGTGGTAAATATTAAATTATGATGAAATATAAATAAAAATCTCCCTACTCTTTCCTTCTGTATATTGTTTGGGTGAAGGAGGAGGCGAGTATCATGGAGGTGAGACGAGAGCTGGTCAGTATGGGTCTGCATAATGCAGCAATTACTTATGGAAAATGAAAATAAGACAAGTATCATGGTGTTGTAGCGAGGAGGTTTAACTTATGAGGTGTTACGGAAGTTAGCAGATACTGTAGACAGTGGGCTGAATTCACAAAGGTTACTGTGCAGTAACATTTTATCATTCAAAGACAGCCCTAGCATGGTGCTTTACAAGAAGACATGCAGCACTACAGTGGGCTGTCTTTGCAGTGGTGCTTCATCCGAGTGAGGTAGTCTGTCCAGGAAGAGGCATATGCCATGTGCTTTCCCCTGGAACTGCCTGCAGTAAAGCATTAGTTTCATAGATTAGCACAGCTGCTCCAGGCCTCTCACAGTAGTGAACATGGCCATCATGGTAGAGGAAAGTGCTGGCAAGTTTAGTGGTAAGGTATTGTTAGGGAATGTGTGCTTGGGTGTATGCAAGGGGCTAAATGTGTAATTGTCTGCCTAGGAGGTATAAGTAGAGGAGTGAGGGGGTACGTTAAACAGGTGTGTGTGTGTGTGTGTGTGTGTGTGTGTGTGTGTGTGTGTGTGTGTGTGTGTGTGTGTGTGTGTGTGTGTGTGTGTGTGTGTGTGTGTGTGTGTGTGTGTGTGTGTGTGTGTGTGTGTGTGTGTGTGTGTGTGTGTGTGTGTGTGTGTGTGTGTGTGTGTGTGTGCACGCTCTTGTATGTGTGTGAGTCAGTGGGCAGATGAATGGATGACTATCTGTGATTGCAATTGGGTTAGGATGGAGCTGTTTATGTGTGTGTGTGCATGTGTGTGCGTGTGTGTGTGTGGTTTGGGATGGAGTGGCTGTCATGCTTCCACACTCCTCTAGACTAATGGGAAGAGCCTGCAACAATGGGTGGAGGGAACCACTAGCCACCAGAAATACCTCTTTAAACTCCTGATTAAGCGGCACTTAAACAGAATGGAGATTGGGGGGGATTACTAACCACCATGGATAAATCTTAAGTTACATGTTTCATTAAACACCAGGGAGAAATCTTTTATACCTCATGCCTTAATGACAAATTAATGGGGATAGAAGAACACTAAACACCGGGGATAACTCAGAAGACTTGAGTCATGGGGAATACTAGGCATGATGGATACTCTATATGGCATACATTAAAGGTCAAGTAAAAAAACACACCTTCCTTACTAAAGGCTTCAGTCCACCAGGAAAACTGCAATTAAATGTAAAACACTTGGAGTCCAAAAAAATGGCAGGTAGTTCCAGTGTAAAAAACTCGCCTTTATTCAACCACAGATGTATAAGCGCTTTCACAGATAACTTCTGTTTCTTCAGATACAAATGTATGCTGTCTACTATGTATCTTATATACCTTGAACCATCTAAGTCACAATCATCTTAAAGAAACATCCTTCATTAAGTAAAATTTTACTTCATTAAGTAAAAGTATCCAGTCCTTCACTGTGAAAATATGATTCTAAAAAATATAATGCATAACAAACACATAAAAAATCCATATGTAAAAATACATATATAAAAAAATGCACATATAAATATGCAGACATAAAAATGTGCTCAAATATAAACCTATACTGTTAAAAATCTCTAATACTCGATGTAAGTAAGCATGTCATAAAATGACTTAACATCTCATTTATTCAATGGTCTTGCTTTAAGTTTTGGTCTTATAGGTATCCTGTCATTTAACCCATGCCCAGAATCTGCTTTCAGTCTTATTTATGTATTTATTTATATTTGTTGACCGGGAGTGTAAAAAAAAATCCGTTTTGCCTTAAGCTGTTCTGTCCTGTTTCTAATGCCCCCCATTCTAATGTTGTCATATATTTTACCTATAACTAAAAAAGTAAAATTATGTGTGTTGTCATTCACTCTAATGTGTTTAGATAATGCACTAACATCACTTTTTTTCTGTATCTGGTTCGTGCTTTTTAATATGATCTCTAAGGGCTCTATCCATTTTTCCCACATAAAAACAGAAACACACTGAACATTGGACTAAATAAATAATATGTTATGAAGCACATGTAGCTGAAATATTAAATACATATTCCCTGCCTGTGTCAGGTTGTAAAAACTTATTACTGTTGCTTATATATTTACACATGGAACATCTCCCACATGGACAAGTCTGCCCATCTCTTTTCCTTATATTTTCATTCTTAAAATAAAAAAGTATTCTCTTTAAAGAGTGCATGTTCTTATGTGCAAAACTTGGTCTAGGTTCCAATAAGGAACTAATTTCTTTATCTGTCATCAAAATGTCCCAGTGTTTATCAATTATATTTTTATACAGCCTCACATCAGTGGAATAAAACAGGGGAAATCTTATTTTATTTTCTGTCTTCTTTTTATATGTTGTCTGTACTGACATATCATTCTTTTTAGAAACATATGGTCTAGCTGTTTCCCCTCATTCCAGCCACCATATCTCTAGTTTTAGTAATTTCATCCTTATGATAACCTCTCTCTACAAAATGTTGACTCATTTTTTTAACTTGTTGTTCAAAGTCCTCTGTTCTTGCATTAAGTCTCGATGCTCTAGGTAACTGGATATGTGCTACACTCTTAAATATATGTGGAGGGTGCATACTGGTTCTGTGCACAAAACTGTTACAGTGATATTCTTTCTTACATAAATTTGTATATATCCTCCCTTCCACATAATTTTTAATGTTACCATCCAAGAAGTGAACCTCTTCTAATGACATATTCACTGAAAACTTTAAGTAATTTGTAGAATTATTAATATAGTCAAAAAAATCTGTAAACCATACCTGTGTCCCTCCCCATAACAAAAAAAAGGTCATCCACAAACCTACAGTAATACAAAATATGTTGTCTATATCTCATGTTTTGTGGATGACCTTTTTATATTAATAACTCTATAAATTTCATTTTTTAGTTATAATTTGTATATATATATATATATATATATATATATATATATATATAAAATTATATATATATAATTATATATATATAAATATATATATATATATATATATATATATATATACATACATATAAAATTATATTTATATAAATATCCTTCAGAAGACCAAATTACTGAAAACTCGAAATTCATAAACTCAAAGCTAGAAGCTCAAGTTTTCAGTCACTCGAAATTCTGCAGGGGAACAAAAACACCTTCAAAACAATTTTTCTAATGTTTTTGCAGGGGGACAAGCCCCCCTGCACCCCCACACCCTTCTTACTTAAATATACCAACTCTGAGATCGCACTACAATGGGGATAAGGGAAATCTCCCGTTCCGCGCTGTATGCAGAAGTGCACAACGGGAGAATTTCCATTCCTCTGCTATAGTGCGGTCACGGAGCTGATATATTTAAGAAGGGACAGTGCAGGGGGACTCGGCCCCCTGCAAACATGTCAGTAAACCTGTTTTTTTCTTTCCCCGTCTCTTCCCTTCACAATTTTGAGTTACTGAAAACTCGAGATTCTGGGCTCCAGTTATGAATTTCGAGCTTGAAATAACTCGATCTTGTGAAGGGGAACTATATATGTATATATTTATATGGGTCTATCTGACTTGGTCGACATTTCATTTGGTCGACAATTCATTTAGTCGACATTTCATATAATCGACAAGCTTTTGCCCCCTCCCCCAAAATCGTGCGACCCTGGAGTTAGAATATATATTTGGGGGGGGTGGGGGGCACAGCCCCCCACTTGGGGGGTGTGGGGGGCGAAGCCCCCCACTTAAAAAGCTTGTCGATTATATGAAATGTCGACTAAATGAATTGTCGACCAAATGAAATGTCGACCAAGTCAGATAGACCCATTTATATATATATATATATATATATATATATATATATATATATATATATATAAATATAATTAGATTTGTGATTTTTAATTATTTATTAGATTGCAGTAACTTACATTAAGCATTTTTGCTTTGTAAAGCCCACCCAAGATTTAATATAGATTAAATTTCAGAATGTTCATATGTAGGATGTCACTGTTGAATATATTTGAAGTACACTCCATAGTGACTTAGATGTAGCAGATAACCATTGAGATCAGAGATGCTGCTGTTGAGTGTGGGTCTGTTTGAAAAAGATGTGTTTCTGTCCTTTCATGAGTCAACATCATGCTACCATGTTATGGTGTAGCAGAAGCAATGTGTAGTAAAAATGAAAAGAGTTCTCACCGACTACAGTACACAACACTATGGCGCCTCTTCTGTTTCTGTAGTTGGCTCGCAATAGCTTGCTGTAGATTCCTACTGCCCCCATGAGGTGGAGGTTTCAGCACTTGGGAAATGTACCTTATCCCCTGAGCATACCTCAGGACAGTTCTCATCCACAGGAACCCAGTGTCTAAATAGGGTGCGGATGGGAGTATAAACGAATACACTCCATCCCCGAGCTTATCTCAGGTCAGCTGTCAGACAAATTCCTTTTTCTCATGAGGTGTAGGGAAAAGTGTCCCCCTGTCAAAGAGTATATAACTAGGACTGGCAAAAAAGAACGAATTCTTAGATACTGAAATTAAAATTCTGAAATAGTAGCCTGAATCAACATAGAAACAGTTTTCCTTATTACACTATAAATAACCTGTTTTCATTGAAAATGTATTGTTTGATGTTGCTTTCTGCTGCAGAATGCTAAATCACTGCACCAGCTTCTACTACATCAAGACAATGAATATAGAGTTGATGTGAGCCAGAAGGCAGGTATAAAATGTATGTGATTTTCTCAAACTTCCAATTACAAAACATGGAATTCTACCTCTCACAATAAGAAACAAATGGACACTCTATGGAACATTTGCTAACAGCTTCAACTAGGAAGCTAAGAGCATCGTAATTAACTGAGTTCTTTTGATGAATTAATATGATTCAGTACTCTTCGGTATTACTTTATGTGAATATTTGTTAAAAAAATTCTTAGCAATGAACGTGTGCTAAACCTTTTCAGTGTGGTACAGTGTGGAACATAGTACTTTTAAGGCTCAAAATGAGGAACGTTCCTCATAATGAGGTACAATTGAGAGGTATTTATTTTATTTTGTTTATTTACATTTGTTTATTCTGGTGGTGCATTGATCAAATGTAACCATTTACAGGCACAACCAGAGAGAAGAAAGACAATCACAAATAAAAAAAACAGTGCAGATTTTCATACAAAGATAGCAACAGTTGCAAGCATAAAATTCACGTGGAAAGAGTGGTGATAGATTTTACAAAGATAAAAACAAAACAAACATATAATATATACAGTAGACCCAAATGTGTATCTATCAAGAGCAGCCATCCAAGTTAAAGAAAGACTTAACTCAGCAAATATGTACATGTTATATAGAAACTGAAATGCATTTAATCATATTGTCTTATAAAATAAAAATCATCAGACAGAGCCAATCTGCTAATACTCAGTGATATTACAGAGCAGTCAAAACCAAAAAAAAAAAAAAAAGGCAGAGAAATGTTGAAAGTGTTGCCTTGAAAAAGGGAATATATTTCAAATAAATTATATTTTTACAGAATGGTGAAGCCCCCCCTCCGCCCACCCATATAGATGGGTTTGACTCTCAACTATCATTTGCCTACTGTATGACTCTGAGCAAGTCACTTAGAAGACATTGCTCCTGTGTCCCAACTAAGAACAGCACCAGATTTACAGACAAACAGGGTGGTTTAACTTGGTTAACAAATATTATTATTATTATTATTATTATTATTATTATTATTATTATTATTATTATTGAAAACGTACTTACTCTACCTCAGGACTGCTTCCCAACCATAAATTCTACTACTCATTATGGGGTGAGGAAAGCATTTGAGTACAGTGTTTTACATTCCACAGAATCCTTAGCAGTTTCAGTACAATACTCAAGATGTTTTGGGACAGCAAATTCTCAAGAGATGTGGACTATGATATCCTCTACCTCAGAGCCATGTGGTCAAAGTCTATGTGTGCCAGAGAGCACAAAGCTACTCTTAAAATGATACTCTCTTTTCATGACCCGATTCTTGCACTCTCAGCTAATGTAAATGTATAGGAAAAAAACTCATGAAAGATATTAAGTCTGAAACTCAAATGTATGTCATAATTTAGTGTCTTCAATCCAAAGTGATCTGACAGCAAAGCACAAATTTTATGAGGAACAGACCAAACATATGAGGTAAAAACCTGGATATTCTGCGAGAATCTGTACAGCTGAGAGCTGTGACCTGCTACGTACTCATGCGTGCACACACATACACATGTGCACATGTACTGCCGCACACTCAGACACTCACATGCACTTGTGCACACACTCTGTCACATTCTCGTGAACACTCGCAGACAACATGACACATATATACACACACGCACACACACACACACACACACACACACACACACACACACACACACACACACACACTTTCTCCTTCTCTTTAGAGACAAGCTCATCACTCTTAATTTACGAAATAAAAGCAATCTGATTGTGGAGGGTGACTTCTCACAGGGTCATCTAGATGGTAGATGCACGCATTGCTAGGTGCATAGGCCAGGATATACAGTTCTCAACTAAGCTGCCAACAGGCCACATTTAATGGTGCCCACAGTTGTGCATTTCAGGTAATACTGGATATGCCTTAGAACCATTGAGGATAAGCACACGTCCAAAATCCCCAGGTCATGGCTGTGAAGGTGTACAACATTGGGCATTCGCACACAAGGAACATTGTTGAAGATGTATCTGGAGTCGTAAAGAGGTGTTTCAGCTTCTTGGACACATCTAGTAGTGCACAAAAGTGTGAACCTTAGACCTACAGTCTATAGTTAAGTCTATGTGCTCCATGACAAACAATATTATAGTACACAAGCAGATTCAACAAGAAAACATTGCAGCACTGCCTGAGACACCTGATACCGCATCAGATGATAGACTGCACTAACAGCACTACTGATATCCCATGCATGGCAGATGTGAGTCAATACATTGCAGGACTGACAAAGAGGTGGTGTCTGATCCAAATCATAAACTTTGGCCATGTGTTCCTTGGGAGTCTGCAGTTCCAGATTTTGATAAGTCCTGCAGTAGAGATAGAGTTCAATTTTGTGAGAATTTACAGGAACCCAGATTTGGTTTCTAATGTTGTGAGCCAATAGATAAACTGCATCCTTGACCCAGATGATTATCACAGGTAGGCATGGCATTCTGTCAGATAGCAGGGGATAAGGATGGTGTAGGACTATAGGAACTGGAGTAGAGGCACAGTGAGACTTCCCAGGCTGGTATATCCTGCAAAGTCACAAATGAGGAAGGTTGCTGTCTGACCTGTGCATGATCCATTGAATGTCACGTAGGTACAAATGACCTGAACATGCATACCTGCTCCAGGTCCCTGTATATTACAGGTCACTCTGCAAATGCTGCACATCATCTCACATTCCATGCAGCTGTTGCTTATCATCACACAGGATACACAACATGCTCACCTTCTTTACAATTGTGTGACTAGCTGCATTCTGTGCCTGGATCACTGATCTGCACATCATCTGCTTGATGCCAAGTGTGGTACTCAGGTCAGAGAAAGACATGGAGTCACAGTGACAACAATCATCAGTATACTTTTCCTCTATATTCTGTCTATGCATACTGGAGGCAGTGCAGTTGATGGATAGCATGTCTTCCTGTTTCATTGGGTATGTCTTTCACCTCCAGCACAGCCTTCATCTACTGGCTAAAGCTATAGCTGCCCAATAGTGTCTTTTTTATGCAAGTCCCTCTTCTAGACAGTCTAACACAATGAATAATAATGTAGGTTAACTCAAGATGGCTCTACTCAATTCTAAGAGTCTAAACAAAATAGCAATTATAGTCATAGCCCTGTTAAAAATTGAGCACAGCAATATATCTTTATTTATACTTTGTTTTCTGCAGTGAAAGCACTCCCTCCATGCCTGAGTTCAGCCCCTATCAAGACTTCAGTCTCATTAGTAACTGTGGGGTAGTCTCTGTATTTATTAGAGACCCCATTACATAATGCCATATCTTTTATGATTGATATCTGGCACTTCTAGAAGTCTGGGTTACACTGAACAAATCTAACTATGGCATCACCGTTAGCTCACTTTCCATGTCTCCTGGTGACATAATTGCTATAGGTAAAATTAATATCCATTCCAGCACTATTCTCCTAGGAGACTTAACTACCCAGTCATCAGCTGGCAAACCTGTACTAGTAGCAACAAATATGCCCTTTGCTTCCTGGATTTTATTAGTAACATCTTTCCCTCCATAGTCCTCAATATCTTTTATCTAATCAATCTATCTATGCTGTCATCACAAACATGGCTCCTTTTTGCACTACCAACCTGAGACCCCTCCCCCCAACAGATATATTTGATCTTAAATCTCTTCTTATCTTTTCCTTTAAATATTATGGCAGCCTAACTGTAAATACCACTACCTAGGGATTTCTCAAAATCAAACTTACTACAACTCATCCATGGTTTAAATAAATTCCAAATAACCCACCACATACTGGCCCCATCATCAAACCTGTTACGTACACCTCCAATTTCTACTTACACCTAAATAGTTGCTTAGAGAAATCCATCCCTATCTGCTCCAAATATAGTGGAACATCTATAAGCAAATGCTTACAGTAAAATACTCATCTCATTAAGATGTATAACATAAGATAAAAAATAATTCATACAAAAAAGCTCTATCTCCAAGCCTCAAAAAAGCACTGAAACAGGCTATCAATAATCTTAAAATTACATTTTAAAAGTGTAAAGCTGAATAGGAAGACACTTTATTTATTTATTTATTTATGATTTGCCATCTGGGTGAGTTATTCTAGTGTGAGACCCCTGAACCACAAGGCAGCACAGACAAAACAATTAACAAAAGGAAGGTCAGTGTAGTAATTAAGCATTAATAACAACAATGGCAGTATCCCCGTAACACACAAAGAAAGTTGGCATGAGTAGTAAGCATTGATAACAACAACTGAAAATAAACACTGAAATTTCATATGTACAAAATATAATAAATTGGAGTGGGGAAAGGTGTATGTTAAAAGGAGGTAAATAGCTGACAAGGAAAGTTAGCAGGTAGAAAATGCAAGTATACAAAGTAAAAGAAAAGAGGAGGTGATGTTTCTGTACCCACAAGGTAAAGAAAGGAAATGATCATAATAATAATAATGTCTTTCTATATATATACACAGAGGAGTCATAATTTGGCAGCTCATATGTACACATAGCTATAGGGGAGAGAGGCAATACAAGATGTTCTAGAAGCTTCTGAAGATGCAATTTGTCACCATCTGTGAAACCTCTACATTTATATTCTCTGTCCTTGAAATCCTTCAGATTTCTTTTGAAATTGCAGATATCCTCCAGTGCAGTGATTTTCTTTAGTGACCTGTTCCTGGAGGTGGGGGCCAGCTTGGTAAAGGAACTTTCACATATGGACAAAGAAACCTGGGGATAGACAATCTGAAAGAAGAATTAAGAATGAAGTGAATATGAGGAGTCTTGCACAGAAAGTTTGTTGGCTAATAGGGCAACAACACTGTTCCTTAAGAAGATTATAAATGAGTATGCTAAGGAAAGAATTGGCTTTGGCAGAGAGACTAGTGGACCATCTGACCCTTTTCACTGAAAAAGCAGATAAGCCTGGAAATCCTATTTTTTATGGTCTTGCTAATAAGGTACTAAGTCCAAATAAAGGTACAATAGTAGGTAATGAGTATTCAAGTATCGGTGTGAGTACATTGATAGCTATAGCCCTTCGTGCTTCTGGTGATAGTAAATTGGAAATATTATAAGCAGCTTTAAACTATTATAGTACACTCAAGATTTTTTCTGTACATTTAAGGAGAGATAGGGTGTTGTCTAGAAGTTTATTGATATATCTGTGTTCTGAGTAGAAGAGGACTGGAATGCCATACAGATCAAAAATAGAAGGAACTGTAGTATTGGTTAGTCCTTTTAGAGATCAGATATCACAGTGGACTTTTAGGTGCTGATTGAAGGCATATTATAAGTGAGCCACTTCCTGATAAGGGACAAGTCATACTGTAGTGAAGAAGTCAAGTGCTGTGCAGTCTTGTTTGTTACAGTAAAGACTATGTCATCAGCATATAATGTTATGTCCAGATCTGCAATGCTTTGGAGGAGGCTGTTAATGTAAATAGAAAATAAAAAGTGGACTAAAATTAATCACTATAGAATTCCTTTGGAAATGTAGCCTATCCAATATAGGAGGCCCAGTTGAGGTCAGAAGATCTATTATATAGATCACTCTTAAACCATGTGATGACCTCTGAGGAGAAACCATAGTTGGTAAGCTTGAGCAATAAAAGACAGTGATTAGAGGTTTCAAATGTTCATTTCAGTACTGTATTTTGGCCAGAAGCTATGTTGTATGTCAGATGTTCATATAAGATTTTTTTCTAAGATTGACAAAGATTATCAGTAGGCCTAAAGTCACTTGCTGAAGAAGGACTAGGTGTTTTAGAAGGGAGATTGTGACAGAATACTTAAAGCTAGTAGGATATGTGCTTGTCATAAGAAAAGCTCTGACTATATGTGGTAAGGATTGGGAGTGAAATGCAGAAATTATTGCTAAGCTTCTTCAGTGCATATAGTGAATGTTGGGATTGAACTTACAGTCAACAGATGATAGTACTTTTTATATTTTTATGACACAGTGCTTTAAAGCAGAAGGAGGATAGTCAATACCTTAGTGTAACTAAGTCACTGAGCATTGAAATTAGGGGATATTAAAGTATTTGTAAGTGGCATTCAAGCAAGATAGGACATTTTGATGAATTTTGTATAAAGCATCTGTGGAAAGATGTGAATGTAAATGGTATTTATGGTGAACATTTTTGCTGACAATAGATTTAATAGTATGCCAGTTTTTTTTAGGATTGCCAAGATGTACTTGCGAGTTTCTATAAAACTTTGCATTGGCTTATTTGATTAAAATTGTTCTATTTCTTTTTTAGAGTTTTATGATTTTCAAATTTGGTTAAGTGGGTCTTTTTTCCCATTATTCCCATGCAGTATTTCTGTTCTTTAAGTCTTTTTTCCCATTATTCCCATGCAGTATTTCTGTTCTTTAAGTCTTTTTTCCCATTATTCCCATGCAGTATTTCTGTTCTTTAAGTCTTTTTCCCATTATTCCCATGCAGTATTTCTGTTCTTTAAGTCTTTTTCCCATTATTCCCATGCAGTATTTCTGTTCTTTAAGTCTTTTTTCCCATTATTCCCATGCAGTATTTCTGTTCTTTAAGTCTTTTTTCCCATTATTCCCATGCAGTATTTCTGTTCTTTAAGTCTTTTTCCCATTATTCCCATGCAGTATTTCTGTTCTTTAAGTCTTTTTTCCCATTATTCCCATGCAGTATTTCTGTTCTTTAAGTCTTTTTTCCCATTATTCCCATGCAGTATTTCTGTTCTTTAAGTCTTTTTTCCCATTATTCCCATGTAGTATTTCTGTTCTTTAAGTCTACTTGTGCATTTGCAGTGATCCAGGAGTCAGAGGAAGCCTTAAGGAAATTATTTTGAGGAATGGGTGAGTTTATTTTGAATGTCAGTTAATGGGTTATAGAATGTAGTTAAGTCAGAGGTGAGGTCAGTGCATGGGTAGATATCTGACCAATTAGTGTGCATTAGCTCAGTTTCCAACAGGTAGTTGACAAAGTCTGGAAACCTGAGACATGTTGCCCGCATTGGTAGAAGTTTAGGGGTTTGAAAGACCAGTATGGGACAGTGAACAGAAGGAATTTTAGCTATAACATTCTATTAGGGATGTTGGTGCTGATCAAATCAAGTACAGAGTAAGAATTGGAGAAACACTGAATACCATATCCTTTTTAACAGACAAACTTTGCTGATTAAGAAGCCTGAAAAGAGGGTTTATTGTTGTTGAATTCCAGTTAAGATTAAGACCTCAACAAATTATGTACCTGGTAGTATTGTTATGAGACAGAATCTGAAGTAATATATATCAAGAAGGGGAATAGTGGCTGGGAGTGGAATATAGATAGACATAAAAAATTTAGTATGACCTCCCAGATGAATTTGCATTAGGGTCCAATTTAGATCCTTAGATGAAGAAGATACACTGTTAGGTATCAATTTTGGAAAGAGATTAAGGTAATTTCTAACCACAGTAAGAATTCCTCCTCCTTGTCTTGAACCAGGCCTGTTGGCAGTAAAGCAAGACTAATTGGAAGAGAAAGAATGGGCTATTTGAGAAGAATCTTTCAAACAGGATTCAGAAATACTTACTATTGTAGGATTGTATAAGGCAGCCCCAAGATTCTGTTTTTGTCCATTTGTTATTAATATTGCATATGTTTACAGAGGCAACATATAATTAGGTAGATAGAGAGAGAGCTCACAGGACCTGGCTTTAAATGACAACCCAAGAGATCGTGACAACTATCATGATAAAAAGGGCTATAACAGAGGCAGAAAAATACAGCCAGTAAGCAAGTAAATCCAGTGACTGTGAAAATAAAAACAAAAAAGTAAAACAGAAGTCACTGGAACCACAAGCAGCTGGTAATGAAGAGGTTTATTAGACTCAAACAACTTTTAAAACTGCTTGTAAAAACTTTCACCTTAAACAAGGCAGGCATATCAAACAAAAAATACAAAAATTACCATCCATCATTTATATAATATCAAAGTGGGTCACATGATAACAATTAGGTTTGTTTGTGTTTTTATTTCAATAAAGGCTTTAAAGATGCATAGCCATTTAAACCAGGTAAAATATGTGCCCCTAAGTGTAAAATCCAATTAAATTCTTCCTTTTCAGTAAAATCATTAATATTACCCCCATGGATATTATTGTCAACTACTCTTAAAATTGAAAATTTAAAACTATGTCTAGAGCCATTGTCTCTAATGTGTTTATATAGAGCATTTGTAACTATTTCTCTTTTAATCTCAGACAGGTGGTTGCAGATATGATCTTTTAATCTCTGGTTCATTTTACCCATATAAAATGTTTGACATGCAGCACATCTAGCCAGATAGACATCATGTCTAGCTTCACAATTGCCATATGCATTAAGTCTAAAGGTTTTGTTAGAATCTGGATGAACAAAGTATTTCTATATAAATGACTATTTAAAATATTGTTGATGTCTCTGAACACTGTTATGTCCAAAAAGTCAATACTCTCAGTTGATATTGTTTTTTTAAAACATAAAAAGGAACATGTGGAGGATAAATATTTATAAAACATATTAACACTATCAACACTACCTCCGAATATTAAAAACAAAGCATGCACGAATCTACGGTAAAAAAATAGCATTCCTCGCTAAACCATTATCTGTGGATAGAATAAATTTCCGTTCCCATATAAATATAACAATATTTGCATAACTGTTAGCAATGGGAGTACCCATTGCTAGCAATATTTATCCTACACATGTTCCTTTTTACATTTAAAAAAAACAATATCAACTGAGAACATTGACTTTTTGAACATAACAGTGTTCAGAGACATCAACAATATTTTAAATATTCATTTATATAGAAAGACAGCTAAGAGAAATGCATATTTACATTGTGACATATGCACCCACAGTTTATGTTTGACAACATAGTTAGGAATCAATGGGTATAGCAACAAGAACGGAGAAGTGGAACACAGCAGGCAGAGACGAAATCCTCTTGCAATAAATATCCACTGCAACACAGTATGTAGTAAAAAGATGTCCGAACACTCAGGAATGTTATAGAAGTTTATTTTGCAAAAACGAGTTAGCGCTTTCACCTATTCAGGCTTCCTCAGACTCAACACAACTATGCTGGCAATAACTTGTTATATACGCCAAACAGGCAGGAAAAACAATCAATCAAAACAATTAATGCAATTAAAACATCTATCAGCAAAGCTAAATAAAGTGCTAATGTAAGCAACCAATTAAAACACTGATAGAAGGATAAATAATAACAATAAAACTTGTTGAGATGCTATTAAGTCAATGTAAAAGCACAAATAAACCAAGAATATATATATGTATATGTATGTGCTAAATAAGTATAGCAAATCACAGAATTAAAAATATATATGCAAGATATAGAAATATGAAAACTTAAAAATAACAACAGTACATAGCTATATAAATATATTATTATGTTATACATATATATATATATATATATATATATATATATATATATATATATATATATATATATATATTATGTATAGACCTTTAATCTCCTCATTTTCAAGAAGGGTTTGACAGATAATTTAACATTCAAGCCTGGTGGGGTATCAGACCTTAATCTCATAATCCAAAAGTTCTCTCTACCTTCAGTATGCGTCCTGATGTCCCCTCCTCTGCTACTAATGCCCTAGCTAGACATGTACTTGAATGTGGCCCCCTTCATGTTTTTAGTTTCAGGATTTTAGAGACAGTTAACATTAGTAGCAGAGGAGGGGACATCAGGACGCATACTGAAGGTAGAGAGAACTTTTGGATTATGAGATTAAGGTCTGATACCTGAGCCTAATTGTTATCATGCGACCCACTTTGATATTATATAAATGGTGGATGGTATTCTTTGTATTTTTTGTTTGATATGCCTGAAGTAGTCTTGTTTAAGGCGAAAGTTTTTACTAGTGGTTTTAAAAGTTGTTTGAGTCTAATCATGCTTTGGAACAAGATCCCAGTCTACATTAGGCAGAGCTCCTCACTAACACTCTTCAAAAGAAATCTTGATAAGTGGATGGGAAACAGAAAGTTTACCTCGGGGATAACTTCAGTGGCTCTGCTTGACAGAAGCACAGGGAACTAATCTAAGGGGGCGGCGAAAGCCAACACATTCTGGCTAGGCTTATAAATGCCTTCGGGCAGATAGCCTAGTACCTACCTATGAACCTATGAACCTTCTATTTTACTTGTTTATAATAAAAAGGGATACATGTTTTTTGTAATTTCCATATTCCCTTGGAATGTGAAGAATAATATAATACATGTCTGGAAGAGTGACTGACTGTCTTGACAAGTGGAGATAGTGCAGGTTTATAAAGAAAGAGACCACAACTAATATGGATGAACGAGGACTGTGTTTGGTGTGTCTAAGGAAGAATTTATATGAAATGAACTGTGAATTCTGTACATGGTTATAATGTATTAGATGAGCTGTCAATGAAAATGAAAAATACATAGATACGCTAGTCTATCATGCGTGACTGGGCTGAGTGGAAGGATACATGCATAGGAGGACATAGATATGCTAGTCTATCATGCATGACTGGGTTGCATGGAAGGATGCATGCATAGGATGCCATAGATACGCTACTCTTTCATGCACGACTGGATTGCATGGATGGATAAATGCATAGGAGGACATAAATATGCTAATCTACCATGCATGACCGGGTTATATGGAAGGGTGTATGCACAGGACATAGATATGTTAGCCTCTCATGCATGACTGGGTTGCATGGAAAGATGCATGCATAGGAGGAGTATCACTTTAAAAGAGCTTAATTGAGGAAAAAGTTAGCAAGGGAAACTTTGTATGGATCTAGGGGGTAGGGGCTGTGGAATTGGGGGCTGAAGGGGAGCTAAGAGTGCTATACCAGCACAGAAGTGGAGTTGATCTATGTACACATGACAACTGAGGCAACAGTTCCCAACATGCACTTCAAAGTCAGTAATACCACCTAAAAGATAAGTCCTAATAAAATGAACATTTTTAACATTTGTAGTGTTAAACAGGACAGAAGATACTATGTAAATAAATACCAGGATCACTATGAAACATGAATTCCTGTAACAGAGAAATTACCAGTGCAGGGAATGTGGCAAATGTCTGTGCACTCGTTGACTATAGAAGTAAAGAAACAGTGAAAGGGACCCAGTCAATAGGTAAGTACATGCATTAGAAAAGAAAGTAGGTAATTACTAACCTGAAGAGTCAAGCAGCAAAAGCCCATACAAAGCAGTACAGAGAAGAAACAGCTGTTAGGATACCTAAAAAGCAACACAATAAAGGTGTCAGTAGTATCACCTCATCTGCTGCAAATCAGGCAAATTTCTTAATGGGAGGTCCCCAGCTTTTCCTAACAAATGCAGAGCAGAGCTAACTGTTGATCTTGCTGCTTTTCTTAAAGTAAATCAGATGGGGGAGTTCACTTAAAAAAATGAAATATCATGAAACTAGGAAAGATAAAAGTATATAAAGTCAATGTATAGAAATGAAATATCAAAGCAAGTAAAAAATAGAGACAAATAGAAAACATTTGGAGAGGTTACAGACAAAAAATAGAGCTAATACAGAAGCAAATGTCATCACACAGTGAAACAAATGCTGCTCAAATTGAATATTGTAACATTCACGGAGTATTCAATAAAAAGCAAATGGTACTACAGTACCTTTAAACACTAGATCAGGAAGCTTACAAAATAATGTCATACAACTACCCAGAAAGTACATAGAAGTTAAAAATCAATGGAATGCGTCATAACAACATTAGGTGAAACTTAAATACTACAGTTGTAATAGCAGCTACATGACAGTATTAACAGTATTAGATCAAACTTAACAGCTGTAACAGCAACTAGATCACAGTATTATACATCAGTTGGGAGAAATCTAAACAGTATCCTAATTTATGTGAAATCCTAAATTATAAACAACTTCAGCATGTACTACTACAGTATCTACCAGCTCTAGTTAATATACTTTCACCAAAGGTGACTATAAATCTTTCTCCATTAATGAAGAAAACAAGGAAGTATCACCCAACTATTCTTCAAACCTGTCCATAATAATACTATAACTTGTCTCAGAGGGTTAAGGCTGTAAGCTGGGGTACAAGGTTTGATTCCATCAGCTCTCATTTGCCTATTGTGTGACTTTGGGCAAGTCACTTAACTAGACATTACTCCCAAATGGTTATTATTACCCACTTACATATCAAGAATATTTCCAATATCCTGTAAGATAAATTTAAGATCCAGCATTACCATATTCACCTGCTCCCCTATCCCCAAAACTCTTCCCCTAGAATTACCATATACCAAATTTTAATAGACCTATCCAAAACTAAAAACAACACCTCCATGGTCCCTGATAATGTACTAAATAGGGTTAAATACAGTCTTGCAGACTTTCTTCTTAATCTTTTTAGTCACACCCTGTCCACAGATAACATACTTCATGTTTGGTGAACTGCAGCTGTGATCCCACAGCACAACTTTTTGGTTTAAAAGCCCGCGTTTGCACTTGTTTCCCACCTTTCCTGTAGCTAGTCTAGTCCAGATACAGTTTTTCTATATCCAGGACTGTTTGTAAGCTTCTGAGCCCCCCAAGCCTTTTTGTGTTGAGGGAAGCCTTCTAGCTTATCAGTGGGAGTGGAAAGCACTAGGTACCCTATCTACCACAAGAGGAGTGGTTTCTGGCCCAGAAATTGTAGTTTATTGGCTGTTTGAGAACTTTTTTCCATCTCCTTCAACTTTCTGGCTTAAAAGCCTGCATTTGCGCTTGTTTCCCACCTTTCCTATAAATAGTGTAGTCCAGATACAGATTTGCTGTATCCAGGACTGTACATAAGCTTCTGAGCCCCCAAGCCTCTCTGTGTCAGAGGGAAGCCTTCTAGCTTGTCAGTGGGAGTGGTAAGCACTAGGTAGCCTATCTACTGCAACAGGAGTGGTTTCTGGCCCAGAATTTGTAGTTTACTGGCCATTTGGGCAGTTTTTCCATCTCTTTCAACTTTCTGGTTTAAAAGCCCGCATTGCGCTTGTTTCCCACCTTTCCTGTAACTTGCCTAGTCCAGATACAGATTTGCTGTATCCAGGACTGTTTGTAAGCTTCTGAGAGGTGCCAAAGTCTGCTCTTCAATTTTTCCCTTAGCTCTGCTAGTTCTCTCCTCTCCTGCACTTTTACTTGCTTATTAGTCTAGCACTTTACCACACCAGACTTCTTGTAGCAATTATTGTAGCACACAATAGTGCTACCAGCACTAAACTTTCTACAAGGAAACAGCTCCAGAACTTCTTAATGCCCACCACTCCAGGCATGTGTAAAGGTCGGTTCCCTTTGCTTTCTCCTATTAACCTGGTGAACTTGGGCATCCTGAGGCAATGTAGCAACTGCCTCATGTAGACCGACAACCCTCTCCTCTTACCTCCCAACACTCAAACTTGTGAGATATGCACTTATATATCCAAATTATAAGCCACACACTCTCCAGCCAAGACCAGAATAGCTGGTCAAGAGGAAAAGGTCAACATTTGCACCACACCACATGGAACACATAGCCCTCCAGAACACACACCAGCACTGCCTTCACATAAGAACACAAACCACATGCCCACCTTTGCAGAGGCTCTCAATAAAAATCTACCCAAACAGCAGAGACTTCCAAGGCAGAAACGCACTCGACCACCACAACACAACACTAATCATGAGACACGTAACTCTCCTAAACAGCCCCTAAGGCAAAACAGCATGCCCCGCACACTAGTCATAGGTGACTCGATAGTGAGGCACACTGATGTCCCACTCACTAGGCTGAATAAGGAGAAAGTAACACTCAGCTACCTGTCAGTTGCCAGGATCCACCACGTAATGCATGCACTCAGGTCCCTCAACAACAGGTACAAATATGACTCTGTCATTGTACATGTGGGTGTGAATGACCTGAAATGTACCCCCCTGGACAACATGAAAAGAGACAGGGAGGAGCTCTCGGATTATATAGCCCAGGCGGGTACGACCCTAGCCCTGAACAGCATCCTACCATCACCCAGAATGATACCATACTACAAGAAGAAAATGATTGATTTCAACAATTGGCTAAGTTTCTGGTATCATTCTAAGGGGATCCAATATCTGTCTGCCTGGGATAACATGACTGACAGACATCGATGCTTTGCCAGAGATGGCCTGCATCTGTCACCCCTGGGCTTCTGGATACTGGCCAAGGCTCTTGCCACCCCTATGGTGCCTTTCTTTAGGCAGTATTCCAAAGATCAAATTACCACCATAACAGCTACAAACAAATGCAATATGAGGGTCATGCTGCTCAAGGCTAGAATTCTAAATCTCAAAATGCACTCGCTCGAAGCACTCCTTAAAATGGAGAACAGTGACATTTGTGCTGTAACAGAGACCTGGTTCAAGGCAGCAGAAAGCACCCCTGCACTACCTCATTCCACACCTATTGGCCCCAGAACGTGGACCGAAGCTCCAAAGGTGGTAGTGTTTCCATATTCATAAAGGATGCGCAAAACTCCAGACTGGTAGCCCAACATAAACGCATCAGAGATACTTCAGGTGCAGCTAACATTGGGTAAGACAGAGATTCAGGTCATAGCCTGTTATAGGTCCCCAAGACACTCACTCCACGTTCCTAAGCACCATGGAGAATATTAGGGTCCAACCTAACACTCTCATACTGGGCGGCTTCAACTACCGCTCCATTAACTGGGAAAACTACTCATTTACCAATACACTTGCCCAACGTTTCCTGGAATTCATTGATTCCAGTGCCCTGAACCAGCTTGTTCTTACCCCCACTAAAAGTAGCAACATCTTTGACCTGGTCATTACTAACATGGGCGACCATTGCTCTACACCAGTAGTCAACACCTCCCTGGTTAGATCCGAACACAAACTAATCACAGTGGAAATCCACATCACTCCCACCCCCCCCACCCCCGCAAAGGTAACCACCATGAAAAACTTCTCCAAAGCTAACGTTGGGCTCCTAAGAACAGAGGTGGCTAACTTCATGGCACCCATGCAAATGGAGAATAGTTGCATGATTGCTGAATCATACAACAATGCACTGTATGAACACGTACACAAATGCATGGATCTCGTCATACCCAATAGAACCAAGACACTCTTCTCCAAAAAAAGGAAGCCAATCTCGTGGTCCCCTGCCATAAACAAACTCTACAACAGAAGGAGAAAACTGATGCAGAATAAGATGAAATCCCAAGACTAGAAAAACTCCCTTATCATCCTCAACAAAAAGTTGAGATCCCTCATCAAATCCTCTAAAGCTAGCTATGAAAACAGAATTGCACCAGATAGTAAAGACAACCACAAGGCCTTCTATAGTTATGTAAAGAATCTACACGGCAATACCCAGATTTGCTCTGAGCTACTGCACAATGGTACCTCCTATACCGACCCAACAGACATTGCCAATATACTGGTTGACAGATTCAGTGCCAACTTTACCCCTCTCTCCCTCCGAAAGGACCAATCACAATACCAGTAGATTGCCAGGCACCTAGTATTACTGCTGCACAGGTTAAAACAGCACTGTCCAAGGCCAAGAATACAGCTTCTATGGGACCTGATAATATTTCTGGCTGTGTTCTACATGAACTACAGAGTGAACTGGCACCTGAACTGTGTGCCCTGTTCAATCACAGCCTCACCTCAGGCTTTGTCCCTACTGAATGGTGCACTGCTATAGTCATCCCTCTCCACAAAGGAGGAGTGACTACAGACCCTAGGAACTATCGCCCCATTAGCCTGACAAGTCTGATATGCAAAGCTATGGAACGCATCATCATGGACCTAATAAACAAGGATATAGGGAATCTCCAAACTCTTGATCCCACACAATTTGGTTTTGTGAAGGGTAGATCATACCTGTTCAACTTGGTCGACTTCTTTGAGTCAGTCACCAGAGCTGTGGATGAAGGCAAGGTGGTTCATACAGCCTACCTTGATTTGGCCAAGGCCTTTGATACCATTTCCCACTCAGGAATCATAGAAAAACTCACTAAGCTAGGCATCAACCCCTATATCACTAGGTGGGTTGCAAACTGGCTCACAGACAGAACCCACAGTGTGAAAGTAGCTGACTCCAAGTCAGACTGCCGACCAGTTATGAGTGGAGTCCCACAGGGATCGGTCCTTGGTCCTCTCTTGTTCAGTATCTACTTCTCAGAAGTCCAGACCAACTGGAAGGGACTCTGTCTGACAAAGGTCACAGATTATTGTAAGTTGGGAGCCATTATTAATTCCCCAAGTGATGCTGACATCCTACAGAAAGGCCTCACTGAGACCGACTGGTGTCAAAACCATGCCTTAAGCTCAGTGCTAAAAAGTGTCATCATCCCTTTGGGAAAAACCCAGTTCCCATGAACTAAAACATCGATGGTAGTCCACTGAACACAGAAAGTGTTATAAGAGATCTGGAACACAGGTTGACAGCGACCTTTCTTTTGACCACCACATTCCCACTGTGCTCAGAAAGTCCTTCTATGTGGCACATCTCATTACTAAAGGTTTTGCATCCAGGATGAAAGAGGTCATTATCTCCCTCTACTCTTCCCTCATTAGGCCAATCATCGACTACAATGCCCCATTTGGCATGTACCTCATTAGACACCTGGAACAACTAGAGAGGCCACAAAAGTACCTCAAAAAGAGGATCCTAGGCCTTAAACACTTGTTCTATATGGACAGACTAAAAAAACTCCAACTATTGTCTGTCTCATATCGCCTATTAGAGGTGATCTCTGCTTGACTTACGAAGCCATGTCTGACCCAGCTCTGTTAGAAATGCTACATCTAAAAAAATCCCAATACCTCCGTACCACACCTTCCAGAGACCTCATCCTCATGACCACAATCAACAGAATGTGCTGGAGGGACAGGTTCATAACCCAGAGACTTCCCATACATGTCAACAGAGCACCTCAATGGCCCTCTTCAAGAGAAATCTTGATGAGTGGATGGGAAATAGAAAATTCACCCCGGGGATCACTCCAGTGCCTCTACTCGACAGAGGCACTGGAAAGTAAGATCAGGTGGCACGAAGCCAGGGTAATCCTATGGGCTAGGCTTGTAAAGGCTCCAGGGCCGTTAGCCTAGTACACACATTTGAACATATGACCAAAACAGCCCTAACACATATCTGAGAAGTTATAGACCCATTAATCTCACCAGACTTATATGTAAGGCTAAAATGTGCATCACATCTGAGCTCATTAATATCAATACAGGTAAATTCCTGGCCCTGACCAAATCAATTTGGCTTCATTTCAGTTAACTCATTTTTGCTTCTGCACTTGCAAAAGCATTCCATGCAGAATTATACCACATGCCATAAGTCTTCCCTTTTAGCTTTGTAAACTTCTTTTAAAAAGTCATTGAAGCCATGGGCAATGGTCGCTCCATTCACATTGCCTGTACTGAACTTGCCAGAACCTCTGATACAATTCTACGTTCAGGTATTATTGATAAGTTTACTAAACTTAATGTAAAGCCCTTCGTTTCCATTGGATAGTTAACTGGCTGGCTAATGGGACCAGTAATGAAAGCTGAAGGAACTTTCTCTGAACATAAATATGTTACCACTGGCATCCTGCTGGGCACAGTAGTAGGCTTCCTCCTATTTGGCATATTTATTCTGACAACCAGTCTAACATTCCAAGCAAGTGGTTGTCTAACTTTGACGGTGACTGCAAACTGAGGCCAGCTCTCATCTGACCATCCAGTACATACACTTACTTCAGCAAGGGTTTAACTATGACAGTTGTGGTGTACTAAAAATGCTTTAAAATGAATGGTAAATATAGTGTGATTCTGCTTGACAAACAAAATTTTACCACTCCGTATCATATAAATGACACTCCCAAACTAATACTTTCTTGGGCTTGGGAAACAATGATGACAAATTACTATTATTTGACTATCATGTTTTCATACCAGTTCAGAAGTACCTGGCCAAACTTGTTTCCAGCATCATCTCCTCTAGAGAAAGAGAAGTATTAGTTCCTTGCTACTTCTCCTTCATAACATCCATTACTGAATATAATGCCCCTTTGGCATGTATTGCATATTGCTCAATTTGAGAGGACTCAGAGATTCCTAACTAAAGAGTTCACTTGCCTTAAATCCCTTAGTTAGAAGGGCAGACTGTCAGCCTTCCTTTATAATCAGTTTCCTTCCAGCTCCTTACCAGTGACCTTTGCCTTGCTTTTCTAGCAATGAAAGGCAAACCTTATGTGATCTGCTGCACTTCTGCAGAACCAACAGTTCCTTATAAGTAAGACTGTGGCAGGATAGTTTCCTAACCCAATGCAGTTGATGTCTGTGGATCAAACTCCCCCAAATACCAAAGAAGACAGTACTTTTGCCAGTTTCAAAGTTAGTTTTGATAAGTAGATGGCAGCCATAAATACTCCTCTGTGTCATCCTGCATAGCCTTTCAGCCATTTGGGGTAAACATCACTGAACTACTTCATAATTTTAGCTATGCAGTTACCTGTCCCAGTGACAGCTTACCTTGTAAAAATTGTAGCTATGCAGTTAATGGTCCCAGTGACAGCTTACCTTGTAAAAATTCTAGCTATGCAGTTATTTGTCCCAGTGACAGCTTACTTTGTTTCAACCTACAAACCTATGAACCCATAAGTTGTTGATTTAAAAAGTTCATACTATTTGCCACTAGAAAGAAGTGCATCAGCTCTGTTCCTACTGTAAAAGAAGTGCCAAAACTCTATGGCTGTATGGTCCTTCTCATTTTCTTTACTATCAGTATTGATAACACTGGTGAATTGTCTTACCATTTCTCATGTACTCTGCCTACTGGAAGGCAAAGTGCACCTGTCCTCACATATCATGCACTTATAACAATGACTGTGATGAAAGAAAATGTATGTATGTTTGTAAAAGGTATTTTTTAATCCATCCAGCCATACGTAGGAGTCACATCCATCTCGTGTAGTGACCCTGTGAACAGCCACTGCTACCACAGAGTTTACTACGGAACTAGGAACTGGAAGTATATTGCCAGTCCTTTCTTCCATGTCACACACACACACAAACACATACACGCACATGCACCCCACTCACAAAGGAACATTTTTTTTTTTTTTACTCATGCCAGTCTATCACATGTTTTTGGGATGTGGGTAGAAAATGGAGTACCTGGAGAAAGCCCATGTAAACATAGGGAAGACATGCAGATGTCACACAGAAGGTACTTCTACACTACAGAGCTGGGTCACTTAACCCATCCTTCCTTCTGCAGTTGCAAAAGCATGCTGTACATGACTATGCCACATAACACATCATGGTGCTCATTTTCATGAAGGGAGAATGAACTCACAGCCAGAATAACAGCACGCACTGGCAAGTATTGTTTTCAGTTTTCCAAGCCCTACTGTTTCCTGTAAAAATACAGCTAGGAGTATAACAGCAAAATACACATGACTAGCAGGCACATTACAAGACCTAGTAAAACTGTCTGCCTCTGTGTAATAGTAAATCCCAGTAGCTCATCAGTACCACGGCTTTCCCATTAGGCTTTGAGTGTGTGCATTCGTTGGGAATAAACTCATTGATGGTGGTCCTTAAAAGTCTGTTTTGAGCAGTCACATGATCTCTGTTTCTAATTGCTTCCAAATGTCCAAATAAAGAAGCACATACTCACTAAAATCTCAAGAATAAATCGAGAAGCAGATTGTCACTCAGGCATTCTTTTCTGTGGTCAGAGAATTACACATGTATTTATATTTTGATTGGTAATAGCTACTAAATTATCAATTAGTCTTTTTTTCTAGTCAAAATTCTAACTCTGGGCTGAGCCTGTAATTGCTCATTGTTTGAACAGAGTTCTACCCTGGAAAAACAAATATAAATAAATAAAAATTAAAAACTAGTACACAGACCACATACCTCGGTCACTGCTCGTAGCATCCACCCTCCATTCCAGCAGTGTGCTTGCCTAATATCCAAGTCCCAGTAACTGCTGCACCGTGTTCTGCAACCCTAAAACAAGCCACATGTTTGCCTTCAGCACTCCAGCCCCCAGGAGCATCTGAAAAAAATAAAAGGAACCCTCTTCCGCTTCATTTTTATACACACTAAGACATCAGCCCGCAGTTTCCTGTAACTGCTGCACCGTGTTCTGTAACCCTAAAACAAATCAACTGCTCGGCTTCAGCACTCCAGCCCCAGGAGCATATGAAAAAATAAAAGGAGCGCTCCCCTGCTTTATTTTTATACACACTAACAAGACATTAGCCCACAGATTAAGGTAACTGCTGCACCATGTTATGCAACCCTAAAACAAACCAACTGCTCGACTTCAGCACTCCAGCCCCAGGAGCATATGAAAAAATAAAAGGAGCGCTCCCCTGCTTTATTTTTATACACACTAACAAGACATTAGCCCACAGATTAAGGTAACTGCTGCACCGTGTTCTGTAACCCTAAAACAAATCAACTGCTCGGCTTCAGCACTCCAGCCCCAGGAGCATTTGAAAAAATAAAAGGAGCGCTCCCCTGCTTCATTTTATACACCCTAAGAAGATATCCACCCGCAGTGTAGGTTCTTTTGCTGCTAATAATTATCTCTGTAATGTGTTAACCTAAGGTGTGCACACTACTGGCCCCACTACTCCCTCTTGCTAGAATTTGTATGCTAGCTATAAAATCAAGGACTCGTTTCAGTAAATGTAAGATCCCCTGTCTTACTCTATTCTTCTGGTTTTTTGCTAAGTAACAGCAAAAGTAAGACTCCAGTCTGTACTTATTTTTCTGGTCTTCAGCCAAGTAGCGTTCTACCTATTGATTGGCAACTATTTATATATTTTCTTTTCAGACCTCTGTTAACATTGAGTGTTAATACCTACTTAGCTGGTTTACTAGTATAAACTGATTGTTTTTAGCACACACGCAATCTGGTCTGGTCTAGTCATGGCGCTTTACTTTGAGGCTCAAACCACCCACCATTCTAACCCTTAAAAATTCTGGCACAACATTAACAAAATCCTCCACCCTGGCAGTGCTACAACACCTAATCTCTACCCTAATAACTCTCCACAAAAAGCTGCAACACTACTAAATAATTATTTCATTGAATCTATCCAAAAACTAACCCACACTCACCATACTTACAACCCCACCTCCCTCCTTTCTACACTACTAATACCCCCTTTTTCTCTTGAACCAGTCCTTACTGCTTATATAAAATATATTCTACTTAAGCTCAAGCCATGTTCTCACTCCACTGATAACCTACCTCACCTTTTTCTTAAATTCACAGCACACTCTATTGCCTACCCTATCTCAATACTTATAAACAGATCAGTCCTAGAATCTACTGCACCTGATATCTGGAAATCTTTCTAGACTATCCTTCTTCACAAAGGGGGCAAACTCCACTGATCCCTCTAATTTTAGACCCATAGCTATTCTTTCATCCCTCTCAAAAATCCTCGAAAAATATATTCACAAACAACTTCTCAAATACCTTATCCAGAATAAACTTCTCACCCCCACTCAACATGGCTTTAGGCCAAATCACAGTACATCTACATCTCGTCTTTCTTTCACTCATTCCATAGCAGAGGCTAGAGACAATAACCCACTAGTTTCCTGTCTTTTCCTGGATCTCTCAAAAACTTTCAATGCTGTATCTCACTCTAAACTACTAACCAAACTATCCGATCTCAACCTCCCCTCCTCCACTATACTTTGGTTCTCCAGTTCCCTCTCCAATAGGCTACAGTCAGTCAGATGGAAATCCTATTGCTCTCCCTTCTTACCCATCCAGACTGGTGTCCAACAAGGCTCCATTCTAGGCCCCCTTCTCTTCAACATCTTTACTAACACCCTCCACTCATTCTGTGGCACCTCCTCCTTTATACAATATGCCAACAACTCAACTCTTATCTCTTTCTCCAACAATATCACCCACCTTCAATCTATTACTCAAAACTCATTTCTCATCATCAAAAACCGGTTAACTGATAACCAACTCATCTTGAATCCTAAAAAACAAAACAAACTCCTTCTCTTCATTCCCAAATCTCTCTTCCATCACAAAACAACTTTCACCATCACATCTCTTGACAGCACCATTATCAAAGCTGAGTCACACACTAAGCTTGTAGGAATCACAATTGATGACCACCTAAACTTTGACCTCCATATTCAACATTACATAAAAAAGACACACCAAAAACTGGGACTACTATACCGAAACAGAAAATATTTGCCTTCTGACTCCAAACACACTCTGGCACAGGCCTATCTCCTTCCCTGTCTTCTCTATGCCTCTCCTATCCTTACACATCTACAATCTACCTTAATCACAAAGCTAGAACAAACATATAACAAAATAGCTAGATTCGCTAGCAGACAACCTAACAAAACTCACCACTGCCTTGCTCTTAAACAACTCCAATGGCTTGAATTTCCCCAATTACTACTGTTATCCCAGTTACAACTCACCCACTCCTTAATTAATAAACCTTCAGGCTGCCCTCCCCTCTCCTCTCTAGTACCCCTCTATCGTTCTACTCATTCCCTCTGTAGCTCAAATCAACTCCTTCTCAATATCTACAAACCTAACAAAAACACAGTTAAACTACTATACAAAAGTACTATTGCCCAAGCCAGGAACAAACTCCTCACTAATATTCGTACTATCAAACATACAAACAGTTTCAAACTAGAACTAAAACACTTCCTGGCAAACTCGCACTCCTGTCCATGGCAGGAACCAACCTAATCCCACCCCAATTCCTATATGCCAGGATCCAACGTAATGCACCCCCCCCCCATCACCCTTTATACTATATCTTTATCTCTATAAGTTTTGTAGACTATAAAAGACCTCTTGTGGACTTGTGGACCTATAAGAAACTGTCAGCAGTGTTTTTTTTTTTTTTGCGTGCATATATTTCTTGTATATAGTTCTTCTGGATTTAGATAGTAGAATCCTCCAGTAAGACAATCATAAACTATCAACAGATTCCTGTATATACAATTCTATGTAATATGGATACTGACTGTTATGCTGTAGACCTAAATATGTTATTCCAAATTCAGTCTGTCTTCTGCTCTAAATAACTTATCTGGTTATCTCTATCTATATTCACTAGAACCAGACTGTCAATCTTATTTAAACTCTTTATGCAATTGTTTTAACCTTACTGTATCAAGTAACTGTATATATTCCAATTGTATTGTTTCTTACTTGCTTTGTTGGTAGTATAACTAGAGCCTTTCTCCTCAGGTCTCCACAGAAAAATGGACCTTTTTGGCTCAGTTGGACTAACCTGGTTAACAAACTACAAAGAAATAAATAACTCACTCCCTAAATATTGTATTTATTACTTAATGCTGCAGTATCCAGCTTTTTTGTGAAACAAAAGGTTATTTTAACCAAGGCAGAAAGGCTTTTTTATTTCTGATTGTAACTCATTCATCTTGTACAGATTGCATTTTAGTAATCTGCAATGTGTAGATTTTAAGATGCTCTGCAATCAGTAAAAGAAATGATATAAAGAAGTTATTTCATTCTAACTTAAATGTGTATAATCTCACATTACAGGATGCATTAGCTGTTGCCAGCAACCTGCTTGATAAATCATTCAAAAACAGCTGGATCGCTACAAACACTGAGCAGAAAGCGATAGGACCAAAGCTGCTACAGACTGTAGAAGGCTTCTGCAATTTACTGAAATTAAATGGGCAAGGAAATTTGAGTATTAGCCATACAAACATTGAACTTCAAGGATCTGTTCAAGACTGTCATAGCACAACAGACTACGTTACGCAATTTAATTTGCAGGCCAGTACAATTATTTTTACAACAAACGCAAACTTAACTGGAAACTCTAATTGCAGTGTCATCATTGTAAGTGTGCTGTATTCCAATCTGGCTGAGGTATTCCCTGGTACATTAGAAAACTCTTCTGGTATATATAATATTGCTACCAACATTATGACAAACACAGTAACCGTAAACAATGAAGGCAAACATGACTTGCCAATCAAAATAAATTTTTCCTTTTCAAATGCATTACTGGATAAAACCTCTGCTTTGTGTGTCTTTTGGAAGCAAGGACATTCAGACAGCTCAGGAGAATGGTCCAAGTATGGCTGTGAAACCTCAATAACTGATACAGCTATAGTCTGTAGGGCTGATCATTTATCCTCATATTCAGTTCTAATGTCACCCTCTACAGCACATCTTTCATCTTCAGACATTACAATTTTGGATTACTTGACTAATGTGGGACTTGCTATTTCTATGGTTTCACTTGTGATCTGCATTTGGCTGCAGGTGATACTACTAAACAGTTGCGATAATACAACAGGCCAATATCGGCATATTATGATTCTTAACATTTCGCTATCATTACTATTGGCAGAAGTGTCGTTCCTCTTATCTCCACTTATAGATGGGCACAAGCACCATATAGCCTGTGCTGTTTTGACATTCTGTACTCACTATTTTCACCTTGCTTTCTTTGCCTGGATTCTCGTACAATGTCTTTTTCTGTTTTACCGACTGGTATTTGTATTCCATCATTTGAAAAAAGTGAGTTTTCTGATTCTTTCATTTAGTGCTGGCTACTTCTCCCCCCTTATAGTATGTGCTGCAGCAATCACTTATTACTACCCCAGGGGACACTATATGAGGGACAACCTATGCTGGCTGGAATGGGATGGTGGAGCAGCTCTTACATTTGTCTTACCAGCTGCAGCAAGCTTTGTAGTCAATCTCTTTGTTCTTTTATTTCTGATAATAAAGTTGCTAAGACCCTCCATTTCTGATGGACTTGACAAAAATGACACTGGTGGAATCAAGAAGGTTATGAAAGTTGTGTTATTCTGCATGCCCATGTTTGGACTGGCCTGGATATTTGGATTACCTGTAGTGATTAATGAGGCATCTACGGTCTTTCATTTCATATTTGCAATCCTAAACCCTCTTCAGGTAAGTACTTTAGATATAATTTCTTCTGGTACGATATTAGGTAAGTGTTACTTAAAATCAGATTTAACAGGGTTACTGCAATGATCTATTTTATTACTATCACTTATACTTTTCTTTTGTTATTTCTAGAGAATAAACAAGCCCTGCCAGTGATTTTAAAATGGTTAATATGAAAGAGTAACCAGAAATACAGATTACTCAAATACCAAATTAAACAGTCTGACTAATGTTTCTTGGATTATAGTCATGTAACTTTTCATGTCTCCATGCTGCTGTTCAAAAAAGAATAGAAGATTTGCAAATGAAACATCCCTGAAGTGCTTTGTAAAAGAGGCAAAAACTATTTGATGTATTGCCCTTACCAGAAACATATACTCCATAATCTGTTTACCTAAGAAAAAGATTGGTGATATGATTTACTTCTGTATAGCAGTCACTGAACGAAGGCAGAACTGCCAGATTTTAGCATACATAAGTAGTTCATATGTTAAATGATACATAACCTGTATATGTGTGTACGTTATGTAAAACTGATTATAAAGTAAAGAAGAATTCTCCCAAAAAACTGGCTAACTACACTTTTTAACTGTGATGCCATTCCATTTTATCATCATGGATGAAAGTAACATGTTTGTATACTCATATAACACTGTGCATGGTTTATTTCAGTACAGCATACATCCTGCTTTGGGACTGTGGGAGTATATAGCTCTTTATTTCATCTTTTACCTCATACTGCACTTTGACCTGTGGTGAGAGTCTGTGATAAGGCATGTATTACTACTCAGTTGTGTATTGTCTGCAGATGTACAGGACAACTGACTGGTTAACAAGACTCAGAAGCAGTGATGGTGCTGCACAAGGTTGCTCCAGTAGCAATAGAGAGATACAGCCCTGGCTACAACTCAGCCAGCCACAATTAATTAGGGGTTCAGGCGACTGACAGACAGGCAAGAAGAGACAGGCAGGAACCATCCCTAGGAGGAAAGGCAGACCTGTAGGTGTCTCATGCAATGATTCCTGGTGGAGGCTGGAAATGTTGAACTGGGAGGCTTGGTCCAAATAATGGCAAAAAGGGTGGAGACATGGCTGAGCTGCTACAGAGGTGGGGCAATATGCTGCACATTTTCATTGTACATCTGCCCCTCAGACATAAGCATGGGATCCACAAGGGAGGGAGACTGAATGCAGAGAAGATAAGTCAGCAAGCAAAGGAGGGTATTATTGCTGAAACTGAATTCATCCTCAAGTCTTGGTGAGTAGCTTCATGAGGTGGACCCTGTTTTTCACAAAATCTCACCAAGAAGACACTGATATATAGACTGTATTCATATAGCATATATCATGGACAGAAGTAGGTTAAAAATTAAAAAAGATAGCTGGGTGCACAAGACCCAGGATAAAAAAGTATCCAATCATGGTAGGTACACTGGTGCCAAGACTGGAAAAAATGACAGTGTAGAGTCCTCAAAATAATGAAACATTCCTACAATGGGGCCAGGCCAGACCCAGGGGGATGATGGTCCCCCCTGTTGTAGAAGGAAATAGTAGTCCACAAAAATCACAAAAACTAATAGGGCAAAGAAGAGCCATAAAGATGATAAAGTAGACTATTGAGGATAAGAATGAAATTATGTATTGTTACTATTATGCAAAAAGCCCAGAATTGCCAGACACAAGATATACAAAATGATTAAGAGAGAAATTAGAGGAAAGAAAAATACTTCCACAAGAAAAACTGTCAGAGACTTCAAATAAAAATTTGTATTCATTTATACAACAGATTTGTGAAAAAATATATAGATCAAGAAACATTGGTCTGTTTGGAAAAAGAAGCATATGAGGAAGTGAGAAAATATAAACAACAAAACCTAGAGATTTTTGAAAAGTCTAAAAAAGAAATGTGGACATGGGAAAGAAAGACAGATTTGATATGGTACAACATTTATGCAAAGGAGAAAGCCAAATTAATCAATATAAAGAAGGGAGCCCCAAAGATATTTAAAGAGAAATACAGGCAAAGGCATCCAGATATGGAAAAATTCACAACAAAGAAAATAATATCACAAAGAGGGATTGTAGAAAAGAAGAATAGTAAAGTAGAAGTTGAAAAATATAGAAGGTGAAGTTCTGGAGTGCCTGCAAAGTAAAGGATTTGGCATAGAAGGTCTAACACAAGTTACATCACAGCAAGATGGAGAGAGTCCTCAAAGTAAGAAGAAGCAGGAAGATCAGGAGACATCTGAAGAAGAAATATGGACATGGGAAAGAAAAAGAGATTTAATATGGTGTGATATTTATGCAAAGGAGAAAGCAAAACTAACCAATACAAAAAAAGCAGCGCCAAAGATATTTGAAGAGAAATACAGGCAAAGGAATCCAGACATGGAAAACTTTACAATACACAAAATAAGAAGACAAAGAGGTAAAGTAGAAAAGCAGATTTGTAATGGAGAAGCTAAAGAAATAGGAACTGAGGTTATGGAGTACTTGCGAAGTGACAGGAGCAGCTCGTGCCATCGGACTGCAGTACTGCAGCCCTCCCAGCAAAAAAGAGTTTGAACATTTATTTTCTATTCACTAAAACAGTGTATTTAAATATTTTGTTTATTGGTGTGCTCCACTGCTCTAGCGACTCAAGTCTGACCGACTCGCAAAGTCTCGGAACTTGAACTGTGCATGCTCGTTCAGTTCCGTTTTTTTTTTTTAGCGTTTACTTTCTTCTTTAAATTTGCCAGACTGCTGGCAAAGCAGTCTAGATTAATGAGAACGCATCAGTGTGATGCCCAGAAGTCTAGGCGGTTTAGCCACTCAAAAAAGTAGATGGGGGTCAGACTGCCACGTCCACAGTCACATACGTGACGTGGACGGCTGGACGGCTACTGATTGGTTCTCGCTCTCTTCTTGAAAAAGAGAGCGAGAAACAAATCAGATCAGTAGTAATTGCCTGTGGTACAGTACTTTGATTACGTGTGTTACGGAGCTCGGACTGGTCGTGCGGTTAGTAAAACTAGTTAAAGAAACAAACAACTTTGTTTTTTTCAGCTTCTTTGCCTGCGGTGTTGGTGTTGCCTTGCCTTGCTGCTGGTGGTTTGCTTAGCAGTCACCGAGTGGCAGAGAGAGACTTAACTTTCTTCGTAATGGAGTCGGACAGTGACCTTTTTAACAGAATTAAACTAAGGCAGGTGTCTGCTCTGCACTGTAAATGTATATACAAATTATAATCAATCTCTTATCTGTACAGAGGCATGCATAAAGACTTGGCTAACATACAGAAGAACGATGTCTAGGATTGTAAACACCTTAGCAAGCATGTAGCTGTTGGCAAATTACACTTTTTAAGGTATATTTTTATTTCTTTCCCCCCAAAGATGAATATGTGTAGGGAAGTGGTGGGGGAGGATATATATGGTTACCATGCATTAGTCTTTGATTGGCCTGTAGTTTTTTTGTATGACCTTGAGAGAAACGCTGCCATGCTCTGCTTTAACACACAGATATTGCTTGTAGTCCTCATCCTGGAGGATTTCTGTTCTGATTGTAGGTGCCACCATATTTAGACTTGTAGTATAACTGAAGTACCTAAGCCTGCAGATATATTTTGCCTTCTAGAGTTAAATACCACAACTGTTCTGCTTCCCTTTCAAAGTATTCTTCTCCTTCATAGCTACAGAAAAGACTGCACCTAATATGAAAAAAAACTTGACCAATACCAGCTATCAAGGATAATGACAACATCACACTAGATTATAACAAGACTGGACATCAAAACATGCAGGAGGTGTAGCTATACCAAATCATAATCATGCAGGCTTCCCTTTTTCAAGAACTTATTTTAGTATTTGATAACACTGAAATAATTATAGCCTTCCTAGACTATATACAAATGAAAACCAATGCAACACCAGAATCTATCTAATACCTCTAAACTGAATATGAAGTTTAATGCCAACAAATATTTTGTGTTGCATCTTGGTACCAAAAATAATGCTTGCCCATATTCTATTGGCAACTCATTTCTTCTCAGAGATTTGGGGGTATTAGCAGATAACAAAATAAAATATGATGTTTGTGTAAATGTTTTATTGAGAATGTGTTATAGGTAGATAACTTTTCTGCTTAATCTAGCAGAAGTATATCGGCAACATGCAGGAATGAAAATCAAACCAGAATTAGATAAAAGTCAGGCAGCAACTGAATATGCCTAAAAACAAAATAATTAATATAAAGTGAAGGACCCGATGAGAAGGCAAGAAATGTGGAAAATGCATAAATATAGTTGCAAGTATAGAAAACTTCTGGCAGAACCTCATGTTGATCAGGAACAAAGGCAGGAATGGTTAAGGAAAGGCGAATTCAAACCAAGAGATGAAAGGCTAATATTGGCAGCCCAAGATAGAGAGCTGCATACATGTTGGTTTACAAAGTCCAATGAACACGTGGGAGAAACAGACCAATGTAGATTTTGTAAAACCAAACTGAAAACAGTCACACACCTTGTTGCTGGTTGTGACATACTAATACCCGTATACCGAAAGGCATAATAATGTGGCAAGATTGTTGTACTGGGGATTGTGCAAACATTATGGTATTGAAGTGGCTGAAAAACACTGGAAACATAAGGCACAAAGCATAGGGTTACCACCTGTCCCACTTTGTGAGGGACAGTCCCTCTTTGGGCAGTTGTGTCCTGCAAAAAAATTGTAAAAATAGCAAATGTCCTGAGATTTTAGGACAAACTTATTTCCTATATTTTATGTAATAGTTGCATAAAACAGTTATTCTGTATATGAACCATGTAAATGTTATAAGAAACAGAATAAGCAACTAAAACATTACAAGAATAAGCTTTTATCTAGGCAAAATAGTGAAGTTCTGTTCTTTGTACTGGCCGGGGGTATGTTTCAGCCTGCAAAATCAGACGTTTGTACCAAAAATATCCCACTTTGGGCATTTGAAATGGTGACAACCCTAACAAAGCATCATAGAAAATGATGTTTACATTACATGGGATCTTCTATTACCAACAGTTCAAAATATAGATGCTAGCAGACCAGGTATAGTGGTTCATGAAAAGAAGACAAAAGTAGCATTGATCAGTGAAATCATCACACCCAGTGACTACAGTGTCTTGCGTACAGAGAGACGCAAGGTCATAAAATATCAGGATTTGCAGGCAGAAACAAGAGCAATGTGGAAGAAAGATACCCAGACAGTCCCAACAGTAGTAGGAGAAATGGGTCTTATAAAAAAGAATTGACAATCATATTTAGATATGTTACCAATACAGGTAACTCCATATGAATTGCAGAAGGAGTCATTACTGGACACATTGCGGGTGCTGCAAAGAGCACTCCTGGCTGACATCAAAGATTGAAACAATACAATACTAATTTCATGAACTTTAATCATACTTTGACTTAGGAATGGGGTCCATTCCCGTCATGGTATTAAAAAAACAAAATACTTGGAGAAATTAAAAAGAGGGGGAAGAGAGAAACACAGTAGGTCAAAGTGCAAAAAAAACCCACTGCATGAAAAAAGACTGCAATCCCCCCCCCCCCCCCCGGATGTCCTTAAGATCCTTTCTAGCCTTAGCTAAATTTAAACCTTAGACTGGGGGTTGATTAGAGTGCCAATAAACCCAGCAAAGTACATGGGACACTAGGAGGGCTGTCATAGTGACAGAAGGGTAAAAAAAGAATTAAAAAAAATAATAATGTTGCACAAAAGTATCACTGTGTTTAGTAAGTCACTGAAAAAAATTATTATAACTATTAGAAATTAGCCATTGTATAGTAAGGCTCTGTATGGTAGCGGTCTGTTATGTCCAAACTAGTGACAATACCACATAATAATAATAATACATGTCTTGCCATTCTTTACTGTTATACCAGCAAATTTTCAAGGATATATGTCATATCATTGTTGAAACTAAACAGTTTAACAAAATTAAAATAAATGTATTGTTTTAAAACTAAAAAGAACAAAAACTGTACTGATTAGAAACTTTAATTTGACTTTTTAAAACATTAAAAATTTTATATATAAAAAAAACATACCCCAGGATTTACTAGTCTTCCGTGTAAGACTAGTCTTACATGGAAACGCCAGTCTAAGAGTATGACGGCAGCACGCCATGCATATTAATGAGGGCGCGCTGCCTCAACTCCAAAGCTTACACGGAGCGTGGATGAGTGTAAGGGGCGTGTCGGACTGCCGAGCCGTTCAAAAATCCACGCCTCTGCACTGTCAAAACCCAAGAAATGTTGAGTTAAATGAGCGAGTCCGCTCACATGTGTACATTGAAACACTACACTCCCCCATATGTTAAACCTCGTACAAATTTAAAAATTAAAACAATTTTTTTTTTGTTTTATTTCTGATATAGCTGCCTGTATTTGCATGTGTTTGCGTGGGATTACCCATTGCTTAGCTACAGTTAGCAGCTTAGACACCAAAGAGGATAATAAGAAAAAAATATGCAAATTAAGAAAAATAGCGATCGCATAGTGGTTAGAGCCTTCCACAAAAAAGAGGCATTCCCGGTTTGAGTCCCACTACTGCACGTTCCATTTTGTGTTGGAAATCTGCATTCAAAAATATTTCCTGACATTTATCATGTATAAGTTTTGTAAAAAGCATTCAAATGTTATATGTAGTAGTGAACAAATTACATATATATATAAAGGTGAAATGGTTATGCATTCTTAGGCATGAGTAACTTATTTTAAGCAATATAAAGCACTGCTAAGCACAATTTAGCAGTATTTAGCATATTTAAAACCAATTGCTTGTAGCTGAGCAGCGCGTTAACAAACGCAATGTCTTTGCGGGTAGCTGCACACCGAGCCAACCAGCACAACTACAACGTATTTGCGTGTAGCTGTGCACCACGCTAACCAGCGCAACACCGGACAATGTCGAGCAACGTTGGGCAACGTCGGGCAAAGTTGGCTAAACACGGCCACACCACCTTTACTGTACCTTAACCATTCAGGTCTGGCCAGTAGGAAAATTAAAAGCAGTGACAGGGCTCGAACTCAGGATACTGTGCACTATAGTCACAGTACATAACCACTAAGCCATGACAGCATTTCATAACCATGCACTTTCAACAGACACATATCTATCAAAGGAATATTAAACATTGCTAACATCAGGTGTGCCTACAGCTGAGTTTTTTCAAAACTGGCCAATCACAAATAAGTGTGGGAAATGAGGCATATGTAAGCTCCACAGGCAGGAATACTTGCCATAACTGTTTGTAGCTCCCTTCTGCAGTCAGCATGGCTAGTGTTGGAGAAGGCACTCGATTTTGAGTGCAACACTGGGGCATTGAGGAGACTAAAGTAATGGTTTGGCTCCTTGTCCACAATCATGAGGAAAGACTCCTGCAGGGCCAGTACCAGGGCACCCAATATAAAACGTAGGCCTGGAACAGTTTATCTCATGATCTCACCAGTGCCACTGGTGTTCCTCGGACTGGTGAGCAGGTCAGGCACCATTATTCTGACCTGAAGCGATGTAAGGAGGATCAACTGGACCAGTGGATCCAGGAGTCCAATGCGATGCCTAATGCCCCAGTACTGAGTAAGTAGCCATTGTATTAATTAGTTAAGAATTGCTATGCTTGTCTATACTATGGATAGGTATGTCTCAATATCTCTGCATTTACTTCACAGCTGCAGGTGTCCGGGCTATGAATCAGCAAGCCCATGAAGATAGGTTGCAAAGGCTGCGTCATCAGGCAGTTTAGTAATTATTCTGCATGTACTGTTATATAAAATAAATGAGAGAGCCTTCAAAAAGTGTTTTAACCCAATAAATAAGGTGTAATAATCCTTTAATAAAAGTATAATTCCTGGAGTGCATCTGTGTCATTTTCTTTGATATGTTGTTGTATTGTTGCATTTTACAAATAGTACTGTTGTATTAAGCAGTGTTAACCCACACTTGGGTAGGCCCATATAACGTGGATGAAGGGAGTGCCAGTAGCTTTTATGCATATCTACAGCCCTCAACTGTTGGGTCATGCCCAGCATGTACAGGTTAATCTGGCACATGAGTAGCTTGGTATTTTGTTCCCCAGAAATGTCAGTGTGCTGCCAGAAATGTAAGGAGCTGTTAACATATAACTGATACTTTCACCTGAACATATCTAGATAATTATATGAAAGTAGAGCTGTCAGTGTATCATCTTAGCAGTAGTGTGTGTGAGCAACTCTCAAATATATGTAGCAGTAACATCTGCATCTTGGACAGTTTGTATGTAAGATACAGCTCATGTATACTAATGATCTAGAAAAATCCAATTGCATAATATAAGGACATTGGGTAGTGTAATAATACATGTAAGGGACATTTAACTGCAGTTAATAGGAATGTAGTGAAAACTAGAAGGATATATAAGTTGTTAATTGAGCTATCCTTTTCCACCCTACTGTATGTGCATAAAAAATGCAATTCTGCACCTCAATTGGTATGTCTAATCTCAAAACATTTGTTGGGACATATGTCCTATTGGTTTATAAATATTTGCATTTATTTCTATGCATGTGTCCTGTTAAAATACCACAATATTGGTGGCCTGTTGCCATCAATTCAACCTGCATGCTGTTGTAATGTCCACTATTGTTCTATATATGCATGTGTTATGCTTGCTTTTCAACTGTTGAAAATCTGGTGTGTTGGGTTAATGGGAATACTTCTGCATGCTGTTATAACTAATTGGGAATTCTGTTGACTGTTACTAACCCATATCTTTATTAAACCCTCCAAAACATAGTTCTTATGGGAAGGCCGGTCCCAGCGGACCCACCTGTCCCACCTCAGCTGGCCAGGGCACCTGGCACCAGCAGGTCCGGTGCCCAGCCTGGGACCTCCTCCTCCATTGGCCTTGTGGAAGCACTGCAAGGGATGGGGCCCGGCCCCCCGTGCAAGCGTGGGTGGAGGAGGGCCACCTATCACCCTTCGAATGGTCCGGGCTGTGGTGCATAGAGAGATTGAACGTTCTGTTGCAGAACCTCTATGCCAGCTTGAGGCATGAGTAGCGCAACTCCTGGGTCAGCCTGCCCCTCCTACACAGCCCCCATCACAGCCACCCTCTAGGCTGTGAAGGTGCAGTGGTGACTTCCCAAGGATGGGGACCTCAGTCCCACTGTTTGCATCTGTGGGCTCATGGGCTTGTGATTTCCAAACAACCCTCCCCGTCAAAGGTGTTCACCCACCACATGTGTCATATACCGCCCCTGTATGCATCTTGTTTGTCTTGTCTGTTTACTTCCCCGACCTACCTCCCCAAATATACCTACTTCCCCTACCCCACATTCCACTCTCACCTGAAAAAAGGGCAATCTGCTCCCCCCAAAAAAATGATACCCCATACATAGCTGCCCATTTTGCACACATGTCCACTGAACGCATAAAATGTAATTTAATTGGCATTACAACATACTTTGTTGTCCTCACCCCTCTCTTAGGGGTTGAAGGTTTCATATCTACCTCCAAATTTATTCCATATGCACAGCTATTGCTATTAAAGAAATGGGCAGCTATGGACCTTCCCTACACCCATCCTGCACATCCTGAGCTACTTTCCATACTGTCTTTCCCTCTTTGTGCCCCTTTTTCACCACTTTCCTATCTCCCCATTTTTCTTTTCTTTCAAAGAAATGAGTGTGGGGGTTAGCAGGAGTAAGCACTATTAAGCAGTAGTTAGCGGGCTTGCGCGAGTGTGCGCTTGTTTGTGCTTAGCTAAGCATTGCTAAGCATTGGGCAAACCCAAGCAAACCTGCTTACAACTGCTGAAAAGTGCTTTAGTCACTCTGTATGTGAGGGCCCTTGTTCTCCTCAGGAGAAAAATGAAACACCTCTGTCAGTCTTGAACCCTGGACCTTGTACACACAACACAACATGAAGTACCACTAAGCCATGGTAGATATGCAACAATCTGGTGCTGAAATAACTATATCATGCATCAGAATGAGTGAATGTAAAGGAAAACTAAGAATGCCATACCACACAACTTGTTCTGTGGATCTTTACCAACAGTTGTTATGGGATTACATTACATGACTGTGATAAGAGAAGAAGCCATTCTAGCAGGAAATAATGTTACACCATCACTTTACAACCCCACACAGTATCAGAGCAGGACAAACACTGGCATATCTGTTTAGGGCAGAGGCCATACCTCCCAACTGTCCCTAAGTTTCAGGGATGTCCCTGATTTTGACACAAATTTTAGCTCTGTCCCTCTGTATCCCTCTTAAAACTACTGACTTTGGCCAGAAAGGTGGTGAATTACACTTAATGAATAATGACAATAATTAAGAGTTAGGCACTTCTTTTACTTCAGAAAAGGTGCATTAATTCATATGTTCTGATTCTCTCAATGTTTCAACTTAACATTTTAAAGGTGTCCGTGACTTTTTCCTTACTTTTCCGTGAGTCTGTTCAAATATGTACCTGAGTGTTTGAGAGGTCTGGCAGAGGCAGAAACACAGAGGTATATCAGCCTTTCTGCTGTTACACATTGTGCAAATAGCTTTGGAAGGAGTTTCGGAAGCATACCTTTATGTAGGAATACAACACTGAAGTACAAATGGATGTAGCCTTCTACTGGTGGCAACCAACTGTAACAATGCCATTGCTCTATTGCTGAAAAGACCTGTGTGGTGCACAGACAAATACTAACAGGCTATTCTCTGGCTACCATGTGGATAGGTCCACAGTTGGGAGTTACACAGACAGATTACTTGCCTTGATAAACTAACATGTACACAGCAACCCTGTAAGTCCAGCAAGATAAAATCCACGCAATACTACTTACGCTCTCTGTACTTCTGCAACCCTACCCAAAAGTAGAATATACCTGTGTGTGTGTGCAGGGTGTGCCAAGGATGTAGGTAAGCATACTCACAGTACTGAAATGTGTCCAGTTTTTCTGTGCAGCTTGTGCTAATGTCAACACTAAAAAAGCACAAACTGTTTAGAACTGAGTAAATGAATATTCACAGTATAGCAGTTCACAAACAATTCTTGTGCCAAAGGAATACATCTCAATAACTAGCTTTGTATGGCAGTTAATTGTAAAAGTTGAAAAGAAAGTACATCTTTCCATGTATCTTGGGGTAGCATTTTGAGGGGTGAGTACATTTCTACACTGACAAGTGGGTACTGGAAGCAGCAACATTAGGTCTGAGTACAAAATGTAAATCTCTGGCTACACCCCTGGGTTCTGATATAAGAACTATACCAACCTTCTGTCCAGTGGTGGCTGGTGATTTCAAATCGAAGGGGGGGGGGGCTGCAGGAGACAGCTGAATGGGTGGGCCAATGGGAAGGGGTGTGGCCAACTAGAACGGGGAGGGGCTATGCTCAAACCCACAAAAACTGGAACTTTAATTAAATACGCTGTCCTGGGTGCCAAACCATCATTATGAGAGTCCAATCAAGATAAAATGAAGTGTAGAAGAAAAGAAATATTTCAATGCATTGGCTGCATGACAGCTTACTTAATATCTAGACGGAAACAAAAAGGTTGAGGCATGAAAAAAATAAATTACTTTTTAAATACATTACTGGATTGCCAGTCAAAATCAAGTACAAGACAAACAAGCAGCACTCATCTCAAACCACTTCTTGCACTGCAGTTCTAATTATAATTTATATTCAGCTTTATAAAATGTGCCAAGTGACATGCTGAGAGTAGCAATGATACCCCCACTTGTAAAAATGTTTCTTATCCAAAAAAGACCTGCTGCCTGACAACTATCTACTTGTTTCATTGGGAAAACATGATCAAAGTAAAAAATGAACAGCAAACAAGAAACAAGCTCAAGATAAATTGCTTAAAGGATTACTGCACATGTTATGGACCAGGCATAAATACCAGCCAAGGAAATCACTGTAAAGAATTTCTCAAAAGCCAACTTTGCACTTCTCAAGACTGAGATGGAATCCTTCAAAGCCCCTGGGCCAGAGGATAATACAGCCCAATCCGCAGAATCCTTTACAAATGCATTCTATGAGCATCTGCAGGAATGCATGGATCGTGCTATCCCAAATAAAACCAAGACTTACTCCTCCAAAAACAGGAGACTAGTCTGGTGGACCCCGGCCATAAATAAGTTATACAACAGAAGGAGGAAGCTACTACATGACAGAGCAAAATCCCAAAAAGGGAAGGCATCTCTGATCAGTATTAGCAAGAAACTTCGTTCTCTCATAAAATCATCAAAGGCCAGTTTCGAAAGAAAAATTGCCCTAGACACTAAAGATAATCACAAGGCCTTCTTTAGTTATGTCAGGAACATGGGCGGAAACTCCCAGATATGCTCTGAATTGTTGCATAATGGTGCAAAATATACCGAACCTACAGACATAGCCAACATCCTGGCAGACAGATTCAGCGCAAACTTCTCCCCCCCTTCCCCCCCAAAGGGGCAAATGCTTATCCCAACTGAATGCAACCTCCTTGACATCACAGATGCACAAGTGAAAGCTGCCTTCTCCAAAGCAAAAAACACAGCATCTATGGGACCAGACAGTGTCCCAGGCTGTGTCTTACATGAGCTCCAAGAAGAAATGAACCCTCACATTAAGTCACTGTTCAAACTTAGCCTTACTACAGTATATGTACCCAAAGAATGGCGTACAGCTACAGTGGTCCCACTCCACAAAGGTGGTGCCACAACGGACCCCGGAAACTATCACCCCATAAGCCTGACTAGTCTGGTCTGTAAAGCTATGGAGCGTATTATCACGGAACTCATAAACAAAGACATTGGGAGCCTCCAGACACTGGACCCTACCCAATTCGGCTTTGTTAAGGGCAGATCTTGCCTCTTAAACCTAGTTGATTTCTTTGAAACAGTTACCAAAGCCATAGATGAGGGCAAGGTAGCCCACACAGCCTACCTGGACCTCACAAAAGCCTTCGACACAATACCCCACTCGGGCATCATAAATAAGCTTACCAGCTTAAATATCAACCCCTACATCACAAGATTGGTTGCAAACTGGCTCAGAGATAGAACCCACATGGTCAGAATCACAAGTGCCATGTCCGAATCCAAACCAGTTACAAGTGGCATCCCACAGGGCTCAGTTCTGGGACCTCTCTTGTTCGGTATATACTTCTCTGAGGTTCAGGCTAACACGGGGGGGATTACGGCTGACAAAGTTCGCAGATGACTGCAAACTGGGGGCCATAATCAACTCTCCAGCTGACACAAGCATCCTCCAAAAGGGTCTCACAGAGACAGATGCTTGGTGCCAGAGCCACGGCCTCAAGCTAAATGCTAAAAAGTGCATCCCCTTTGGGAGAAACAAGGTGCCCACAAATTACCAGATAGGTGGTAATCCATTAAGTACGGAAGAAGTAATTAGAGATTTGGGGACAAACGTAGATAGTAATCTCTCCTTTGATAATCACGTTGCCAAAGTGGTTAGAAAGACCTTCTATATAGCCCACCTTATCACGAAAGGGTTCGCATCTAGATCAAGAGAGGTCATTGTGCCCCTCTACTCGTCACTCATCAGGCCCATAATTGAGTACAATGCCCCTTTTGAGATGTACCTTACCCAACACCTGCGGCAGCTGGAAAGACCCCAGAAGTACCTCACCAAGAGGATCATGGGCTACAAACAGATGTCCTATGCAGCTCGACTAAAGAAACTCCAGCTCTACTCAGTTGCTTACTGCCTACTCAGAGGCGATCTATGCCTGACGTACAAAGCCATGTCAAACCCAGAATTAATGGACATGCTCCACCTCAAAAAATCCAAGTCCCTTAGAACTACACGATCCAGGGACCTAAACCTCAGCACAAAAATAAATAGGACATGCTGGAGGGACAGATTCATTTCCCAGAGGCTCCTCTCACTCTGGAATAGAATCCCAATTCATATGAGACATAGCCCCTCGCTGACCCTCTTCAAGCGAAATCTGGACGCGTGGATGGGAGATCGCAAATTCACCCCTGGGATCTCTTCTGTGTCCCTGCTAGACAGAGGCACAGTAAACTAATCTTAAAAGGGTACCTTCTGTGACCTACTTTAAAGAGGCACAGTAGGCTAATCTAATAGGGAGGCGGAAGCCAAATACACTCTGGCTAGACTTATAAATGCCCTAGGGCAGATAGCCTAGTATCTACCTATGAACCTATGAACCTATGATAGATTGGCATTTTGTTTAGTTTATGGGTAAAGCTCTGCAAAGATGATGGCAAGGCTCCAACAAAGTTAATGAGCTTCTTAAAATACTGTAATCCTGTCCTTTATTACAAATACTGTCATATGAATTTCAATACCCAAGGCTTGTACGTTATTTAGTTATGTAAGTATTCTCTGCATGGCAACAACAAAAAGGCTTTCAATGTTGGTAATTCTTTAACAGTAAGCTTACTTGCATCGTACAGTCTCAGACAAGCTTACCTGATGGTCATGAAATCATTGCTACTTAAACACAGAGCAACAGGCACTTTCTGAATAATAAGAAGCATAATTAACAGTATAAAAATATGACAGAAAACCAGAACATTCTGCAAAATCAAGCAAGACAGATGAAAAGTCACTGTAGTACTTGCGTCTACCTTGTATGGGGGGGGGGGTACTCTGCACACTTACACTGCATAACTGCCTTTTGCCTTGCTTGGACACATTCAGAGTCACTACATGGGGGAGTGGGGTGCAACAAGTATGTCACAACTTGAAATGTCTCTGGCTGACTGCAATAGCCCTGACACATTTTCCATACCTCTCAACCTCAGAGCAAGAAATCTGGACAATGTCAGGCCTCAAATTAAGGACAATATTTAAATATTGTTCTTATAAACTTTCTAAAAGAATAGTAGGTTTTGCATTAGTATGAATTTTCTGAAGGGTATGAAATCTGAAACTGAAATGTCTGTCATTATTTTCTTACTTCAGTCTTTAATGATTTGCCACTAATTTGCCAGAAAACCACAATTTTATGAAAAATGGACCAAAAATGTGATGCAAAAATATAAAATAGCCACACAATATACCTGGGAACCTGTCAATGAAGGGACACTTTTTAATATTAGCACTGTTAGCTTGAGCAGCTGACAAAATAAACAAATCTACATGCATTTCTGAAATAAAAGTAATCTATAACTCTGATTATTACAGTTATTTATTAATTGTAAACCTTCCATGTTTTCTTCCAAAATTGACATTTTGCAGAGGGATTACAGGGAGAGCAACATTTTGAGCCAAAATCGGGGACAGTTGAGAGGTTTGGATATTCCCAGTTCTATAAAGCAATTTGCACATACCTCTCAACCTGTTAACGCAGGAAATCTGGACAAGGCCAAATATATTGGGGGAACATACAAACAGTACTAAAAACTGCTCTTGTATAAACTTAGTTGATATAACAGGTCTTGCTTTAGCATGCATTTTTCTGAAGGCTATGAAGTCTGAAACTCAATGTCTGTCATTATTTAATGACCTTAATTCCTAGATTATTTGCCAGAAAACCACAAATTCTATGAGGAACAAATCAAAAAAAGGCCGAATTCCATTCATTCTGTGAATATCTGGACAGTTGAGAGGTATAGTTCAGCTGAGCCAGGGCTGTCTGAGTTTGCCATCCTTTCCCCTTATAAAATCATGGTAGAATGAAGCCACCCCTTACAGCCATTCCAATGTCCCATTACTTGGCTATTTCACCCCATTTACCATAAATACTGCAATGTGCATATTGCTTTACTTCTACAATGATTTGGATTTTATTTGAAAGTTTTATTTTGTATTTTACAACACAAGCACTAAAACATTTGCTAAACAAAGCAGTACAGTCTCACAATAAAAATAGACTTAGCATTAAAACTCTGCCATTGAAACAGCAGTGAAATCCACTATCAAAAAAATACATTTGGGTAGTACAAAGATTAACTTTGGGCTGTTTTCAAATGATAGGCCCCTTGTACACAAAACATACATGTGCTGTGTGATACACCTTCCTGATTGTATTAAATTATATTCCTTATATAATACAGTACAGTTGTTAGAGGGTGTTTTAAATGTATTGTTTTGAACATTTTCCAGTAAACAATGAAGCAAAATGCATGCACCAATAATGACAAAACTGCCCAATTGAGAACATTTCCATCATAAAAAGTCTACTAAAACTTATACAATACACCAGTATCAGTAAATATGCACAATCTCTGCAGAAGTAAGTCATCTAAATAATTTCACATTAAAGAGATCTGTAACTAATGAAGAGGTTGCTGCTAGGTAGTATCTTCGCCAAAGAGGACATTCTCAGTACAGCAGCATCCACCCCTTGTGGGAGTAGAACCCACAGTCTTCTGCATCAAAAGCAAATACACAATTTGTTGTGCTATTAACAATACAAGCTAGTTCAGTATAAGCAGCACTAAACTTCTCTTCCCTTGCAGCTCTCAGCTTCTTGTAAAATCTACTCAATACTCAACTGTATCTCAACTTCACAGCACAAGAAATCTGGAAAAAGACAATATTTATTGGGGGGGGACAAAAGCCCAAAAAACAGGGACACAAAATTGCTTGTATAATCTTGGAAAGTTGGTAGAATAAAATGCAGTGTTACCACCATATATTTTACTGCCCATTCTTGAACCCAGGTCCCTGTGCAAAACAGGCAGAACAACATACCACTCTGCCAAATCAGCTGCTTTGTGAAAGTGAGGAAGACTGAAACTTAAATGGCTATTATTTAGTGAATTGAGTTCTCACCATAGCTGTCAACCTCTTAGCATAAAACATCTGGAAAACCCAATAATGGGGGAATACAGCCCTCAAACATATTCAGTGAATTCAGTTCTTGCCATAGGTCTCAACCTTAGTGCAAAAAACCTGGATGAAGCCAATAATTGGGATATACAGTCCCAAAAATAGGGACAAATGTCAAATATTCATCTTATAAACTTAGAAAATTGCTAGAATAAAAGGTTTTGTGTTACTATGTACTTTCTGAAGACTATGAAGTTTGAAATTCAAATGCCTGTCAATTTTATTTATTTAACATTTGTTAACCAGGAAAGTCTAATGGAACAAAAAACAATTTTCAGCAGAGGTCCAGGGAGAAATACTGCAGACACATGTCTTTGTAACATGGGAGGACACCAGAGCAAACCCACACAAATACAAGGAGGAGATGCAGACTCCACACAGAAGGCACCCCAGCCAAGAATCAAACCAGAAAACCTATAGCTGTGAGGGAACAATGCTACCACTGCAACATCAAAGTAAACCCACACAAATACAGGACTGACATGCAGACTCCACACAGAAGGCACCCTAGCCAAGGATCAAACCAGGACACCTACAGCTAGGAGGCAACAATGCTGCCACTGCACCATCAAATATCTCAAAATTTAAGCATTCAGAAACCACATATGTTATGAGGAACAGAACAAAATATTAGGCAAAAATCTGCAAAGTTTCACAAATGGTGGTGAGTAGGGAATTCAGGCTCTTGTTACCTGCACTCAAGGTACAGGGTTCAAGCCTGATCTCTAACCACCACCAGTTAAATATTCTCTATAGCCACTGCAACTGGGGCATTTTCACACAAACAACACATACTTACTTTAAAAGCAGCATTTGACTTCGACTTTTTACTATCTACAGAAATAAAATAAACCCCCTACTTCTGTACCTTTCCAAGATCCTGAATATAAACATCTAAAAACTGTATTTGAAATATTAAGCAGAGCCAAAAATGTTTGCACATGAAAGAACATTTAGCTTTATCATTAAATCAATCACTACACAGTGCATATAGATGGAAAGAAAGACAGAAATCATAATTTTCTCAAAATATTAAAAATAGGTAAATTGCCCATGACTTGAAAATCTCATAAAAAACTAGGCAATATTTGCAGAATCAGGTTAACTGCAAACTAATACATACAGTCACTCTCACCTCACTGATTGGTACATAACCAGTTTGGTAATCATTCCACATTTTTAATGATGCAGCTTTCCCTCGACAGTTTTGTCATTGTGAAGCAAAGCAATTCAGTTTGTCTTAATTTTTCCTTACAGAAAGAAGATAGAGAAGAAAAAGAATCAGAGAAGTGAAGGAAGTGCTCACACACACACATACACACACACACACACACACACACACACACCTGCTAGTAACCAAGCCACGATCCAGCTAAATAATCCATCCCACGAGCCACGATATACCTGCCAGTAACCAAGCCACGATCCAGCTAAATAATCCATCCCATGAGCCACGATCCATCCATGAAAGTATCCAGCCACGAAGTCAATGGTCCCTGCAGAATCCCGCATGAGAGAGTGAAGTCAATGGTCCAATCTCGTGAGAGAGAACACGCACAACCTTCACCAACCTGCGGACGTTGCAGTCTGATCCCCTTCCAGTCTATGCAGATCCAACTGCATAGAAGTCTGGGATATTTGGAGTTAAACATTGCGATGTCAATCCGGACTGCTGGTGAGACAGTCTGGATTTTGTGCACATGCTCCAGACTGCTTCACCAGCAGTCTGACATCGGGAAAATGCACGAATGCGTATGCACGATATTCAGGGCTCACATTTTTTAATTTTTTTTATTTTTAGTTATTTTATTTTCATTTATATATTTTCTTTTCTTTTTTGTTTTAATGTTTATTTATTTGATTTTACAGCTGGGAGGGCTGCAGTCCTGCAGTCCAATAGCACGAGCCGCCCCTGCTTCTGTCTTAAACAATGATGTCCACAGCAAACAAGGATGATCTCCATCTTGGAAACCTGAAAGGGCCACGCCTACCTGAGTGTACTGGGTTAGTATGACAGTGATTACTGCAATTACTACACAGCAGGCTGCATGCAATTAGCAAGTGGTGGCCACTAATTGGTGTGGAGGCCATCACATGCTCATGTGCAAATACCTACAAAAGCAGGCTGTAATTTCTGCCAACAAACTCAATCACTCTATTGCAGAGACTGACAGAGAGAGAGAGAGAGAGAGAGAGAGACAGAGAAAAGGAAAAAGAAAAAGAAATATTACCGAATGATACAAAGGAAAGGTATGTGACACATATGTATTTACTGGCATTTAGTAGATGTTATTGAAGAATAGTCTACATAATGTGAACCATTCATATGTGGCAGCAGTACTTATTTATGCATAGATGTTCTGGTTAACTACTGCTATGGACAATACACTGCGTACCTGTGGGCAGTGTGACATACCTGTGAAATGTTATCTGTGTTCTGTACAGTAGTGCGGCCAATGGCTGTTGGAGGGATTAGCGCTGACATTATATAAACATGGGTGTGACAGAACAACACATGCATGATAGTCATATTAAAGTGTAGCTTAGCATTGGCAAGTGCTGTAGCAGCCTAGTATGCCTATCTAGCATTTGTAGCCATATATACCCCCCTAATGTTAGTGTGTGTTCATATGTGACACCTGTTTGTGTTGCAGCAAGGCCAAACAGTTCAGCTGTGTGATCCAGGGACTTACAACAGTGCAGACCTTGTGTGTGTATGCCACACACATACGGAGAAATATATATGTGTCATATATATTCACATCTGTATATGTGCATAGAGCAGGGGACATATTTCAACTGTTTGTGAAGGGTGGAGATATATATGTTGTTGAAGGTTAGTATGTGCATATTTGTATGTAGGTTTTAGTGTGTGACAAACAAGACAGCATACAGTGCTGGTATATGACATGCGGTGGTTAAACACTGGGTGGTTTGTTCAGTTTGCAATGTTGAAGTCAGTGAGGCCTGCTAAAGCTACCTGGGCTGTGAACACCTTCAATGCATTTATCCCAAGATTGTGCGATTTTATTACATTACTGTACACCTCACATCCTTTGTATAATTGATATTCTCACTATGAAAGGTGAAATGTATATGTGCCTACATATATATGTATATGTACACCAATGGATGTGTATGTATATATATATATATATATATATATATATATATATATATTTAGTTATATATACTCATACACACCTACATCTACTTGTTGCAATAGATTCTCTGTACTGTTAACTGACTGTGATGGTCAATGTGTTTGTGAATACGTCAAAGATATGTATCTGTGGGATAGCTTAGTGGGAAACTGTTTATGTCATGGTATTATGGGTCCTTGCTTTGATCCTAGCAAAAGCTGTGAATTTTGTTGCTAGGCAGAAAAAGTGCTATTGCATACAGTGTGATTAAGTCCCTTGGTTTTAACTAGGGTGTGTCATTGGAGGCTAAAGCACTACATCTATGATTATTGATTGGTACTGATGTTGAATCCAAATCCTGTGTGTACTGTAGTACTACTTGAAGCTCTGGGCCTGTACAGCAAAGTATGGTGTATGTCCACATTGCTTGCATCCACTCTTTTGTGTGGTCCCTGTATTCATCACAGATTACATTTCTCAAGATTAAGGTTGTGTAAGTACTGACACACAGTACTGTATAGTACACACTGAAAGCTTATATGGGTTGTCATACCTTTGTGTCCTGCAATTATATCTGATGTGTGTGTGGGTATGTCTCTAACATGTCCTTTGACATATGTGTGGTAAAACATATAACTGCGTATCTAGCAACATTCATAGTGTACTACAGCAGTATGCGACCTATATTCCCAAGTGTGCACATATTTTGGACACGAGTTTGCCATTAACAAATTGTGTGGTATAATAGTAATACATTTACTGGACCTTACACTCATTGTGATGGATGATATATTTCTTTACACATCAGCTTGATGTACATCTGCTGTGGCTAGGTGGTGCATCGTGTTGCATACAGTGTGCCAGGTACTCTTGTATAGTCTTATATAGTGATTTTATTTTGTTGCTGTGCAGAACATGGTTCATTAGATTGAGAGTGAGCCAGGCACTTCCAAGCAGTTGTGGGGTGAGCAGTAATAAGTGACAGTTAAAGTATTTCACTCTTGGTTAGCTAATAGGTTGCTATATATGGCAGTTCAGTGATATCTTTACTGTATAATGTTAAATGTGCCATATGATTTGCTTAGACATATTTTTGTATTTATGTCTTCCAGGGATCATGGCACATCGCAGGAATCCCACTTACAGTAGTGCTGAAGATGACATAATTACTACCAGTATGATTCAGCGCTACAATCTCATGTTTTCACAAACCAGCCAGGACCAGCAGGAGCGTACTGCAATGTGGCAAGATGTTGTCGCAGGGTAAATGAAGTAGGCCTGCATAACCGGACATATGAGCAGGTATGCCACCACTGAAGTGATCTTCTCAGACATGTCCGTCAATGTGCTGCTGTTGTGCGGAGACAACAGCTTGCAACAGGAGGTGGTGTTAATATCCCTCCCCCCTCACCAGAGTGGAGGAGCTGCTCCTGAGCCTGGTGGCACCTGCCCAACAACAACAGCAGCAGATATACACCATGATGGAGTTTGGAGTCACCCAGCAAGCACACACAGAGCATGCAGGTAACATGGCATATCTGTACACTATTGTTATCTGTATTGGTAGATCATGCATATGTGAGATGTGGAGTGTGTCGTTAAAGGATGTGGAGCCTGTTGTTGTGCAATACTGATCATTTGGAACATAATCTGTAGCCCTGTGAATGTAAACTGTTGTTGTACTGTAAGATTGCAAACACACAGTAGCAATGCCACAGTTGTGGCCACTGACAAACTGTCTCATCTCTATGTAGGGCCCTCTGGGGTGACATCAAGGCAGCAGACAGATGCTGGTGAGTGTGTTCTACATTTATTATTGTAAATAAAAAGTGCATGTCATAGTTAAGGTGTAGGCCATGCACACATGTAACACACCTACCCATAATGCATGCTGTGCATGTTTGGTGTAAGACCACACACATCTCACTAATGTGATTAGCTGCCTCAAACACATGCAATACCCAGACCATCTCAAACAAATGTGGCTAGACTGTAGTGACCATTGGATAGGCACAGTTGATTCTCAACATGCACATAACATACACATCTATGTCATACACAGAGCATTTTAACATGCTACACATAAAGGATTCCCAAACCCTCTGTTAAGACACACTCCAGTATCCAAAATCTCATCCACACATTACACATAATATACCTGAGGGGTAGAGGCCTATCATGGGGCATTTAAACACTCTGCAACACACTACACATTCATGTCAGAGAATGCTCCTTATTGGCCTAGTTACAAACTCATATAACAACTGTTTGTGAAATGGTGAATGTAGCCAAGGTAGTACAGCTCTGGTACAGCATGAATAGTGCTGTTTGGGAAACATTTGTAGCCTTGAGTGACCACATGATGCTTCATGATGATAGCCTATGGTACTATACCCCATCCAGTTATTGTAACCACAGTACTACACATAGCTTTCATTGCTATACACCTTGCTATACACTGTAATGTTGCGTGTGCGCACAGATATGCACCTCTAAACAATATGCATACCAGTCACCGTTTGCACAACTGACACATATATGTCTTGTGATGCTATTGAGTTTTGAATACCTGCACAGCAATGTTGTGTCCATGTATGCATTGTGTTCCAGGGGGAGGCCCATCACCTAATAACAAAACACATGCATCAAAGCCATGTATACTGTTAGTAACAAGGACTGTCTACACTTGCACTGCATGCTGTTGAGCAACAAATGTCCTGCATGCTGACATGTGTGATATGACTGTTTTGCTTGTGATACTGTACCCCACCATCACCTGCTATTGTGTATGTTCTGAGATTGCTGGTGTTGTGTGTGTCTGCTTTAGGGAGGAGTGTATTTTTGTGTGTTTGCATGTGTGCATGTGCACATGTACACATGTGCGCATGTGTGCGTGTGCGCATGTGCATATTTGCGCATGTGTGCATGTGTGCATGTGTGCATGTGTGCAGTTGTGCATGTGGTCTGACATCATGTTCAGGTCTTAAAGTGTGATTCCTGTTTTCCTCTCACAGGTGCTGAGGTGGGGCTGGTTCAGTACAGCAGGGAACCTGATGTCACTGAGACAGACAGTGATCATGAGGATAGGTGTGTTGAGGCACAGGCAGGTTTGTCAGTGTCTGTTGTTGGGCCACCAATTGACAGTACACAAGTCTCCACCCCATCCATGCACACAGTCATGCTGCCTGTACATCCATCATCACCATTGCCCTTAGCTGAGGGACAGTGTACGGTTGGCAATGGCCAGGACAGTGTGGTATTTATGGCACATGTATCAGGATACAGCAGCCATAGCCAGATGTCTGGAATGGTACCACATAGGCAGATGCCCAGGGGTTCTCGTCAGAGCACTGCTGGTCATCATGCCCCTGGCAGATGTTCCACACCTCTTTCTACCACATGCATGTTCCAGCCTGTCATGGAGGCACAGACATGAATTGAGCAGTACACCAAACAGGGACTAAGGGCACAGAGGGCTCATAACACCTCTGTAAATGACAGTATCCGTGACCTAGCAGGTGCCATACGTAATTACACTGAGGTCATTGATAGATGTTGGGGTGAGACATTGGATGTCCTCCACAATGTCATGTCCATGTGTCAGGACAGTGCGGGACGGTTGAGACATCAGTGTGGATGTATGCCAGCAACATCAGCAGCTGGAGGTCGCCGTAGATGTCCAGCAAGTCACAGCTGCTCCCGTAGTGCCAGTACCAGCCCCAGCAATGTTGGGGTGGCTGTCCATAGATCATCCTAGAAGACCACGTGCACGTGGCTTTGGTCAGTCCCAGCAAGGACCTGGATTCAGTGGACATATGTCAACCTCTTCGGATAGTACCCAGTCTGGATTAGTACCTGATACTGTCTGTAGCACCCCTGCCAGGCACAGGTTCCGTATCCGTGGCCAGAGATGGTGATCTGTAAAGCCTGCCAGGTACAGTCTGTAGCTGTCTCACAAATCCCGTATATGGCAGCCACATGGCAGAACTGTGTGCATGCAGACACACACACATAAACCAGAAATCTAGAGCAAACACATAGCTGCACACATTACATCAACATTGGCCCATAACAGTACTCATGGCCCTCACACACACATGTCGATTGTATGGCTCAGTGTAGATCTCTGGCAAACCAACAACACACCCTGTGCATATGATGAAACTTGTGCCACCTCCTGTCATCTGTAACATTGATGCAGGAACAGGCTAACATGGTGCTGATGCACAGGGTGACTTTAATAAAGTATAGCAATGTTTGAATGTGTAGCATGTTGTCAGCAGTAAGGTGTAATGATATCCTTGAAGGTGTAGCTGAGCAGGCATGATGCATTAAAGCTGTAATTAGCAATGTTGTATTGTTTCCACCAGTGTTTATTCCAATTGTGTTTTGTTTGCCCATGTGCCACTTGGCTGATGTGTGTAGTTGTGTCAGCATGTGTTATACAGTGGAGAGTAAGTGTGGGGTGTGTGCAGCACAGGTCTGCAGGTGTACATTTGTGAACATGGTGGAGGTGCACTGTCTGCATGTATGTGCATATTGGACACATGGGCAGGGTGACATGCCCTGTATTGGCCAGTGTTAACACTCCATACTTTCTATTGGTGGGCAGTATGCATTGTACTACACACATTTTGGAACTTGAGTACACATGTGTGTGTGTATGACATGGGTTGACACTGTGCTGCCGGTGATGCTGTTGTTGCTATCTGTCATTGGTTTGCATTACTAAGGTTAACACTGTCCCAGCTGCATAATCCTTTATTAATGCACACTGTTCACCTATAGGGTTGCATGGACCGTGCTATCACAAACACATTAAATTCTCACTTATACAGCAAAAGTGCATTAGTCTCATGGACCCCTGCCATAAACTAAATATATAATAGAAGGTGTGAAGTTGTACCAGAAGAGTTACATACCAAGAAGTGATAACCTCTCTGGTCAGTATCATTGGGAAAATACAATCCCTCAATAAACATACAAGGCAAGCTTCAAAATACAAAATGGGAAGGATTCCAAAGACAACACTAAAGCTTTCTTCAGTGTTGTTCATAATCTACAGGGGAAATTTCAGATCGGGTCATAGTTAATGTAAATGGTCACAAAGTATACTTATCTGACTGAGATTACCAATTCCGTGTCAGACAGTTTGAATGTGGATTTCACCACTCTGTCATTACACAAGGGCCAAATTTCCAGACCTGAAGAATGTAAAACCTGATGATTCACAGACACTCTAGTTAAAACATCTCTTTAACAAAGTACACACCACAGTGGCAATGGTACTGGACAGTGTCCCTGGCTGTGTCATACACAAGCTGACATATGAAGTCACCACTCACCTAAATGCTCTGTCTAGATGCAGCCTCTATACAGGTTACATACTTGTGGAATGACACACGGTAATGGTGTTCACAGTCCACAAGGGTTGAGCTACAACGTCTTCTTCTTCTTCTCCTTTCGGATACTCCCATTAGGGGTCGCCACAGTACATCTTTTCTTTCTGGCCTCTGCATCTTGCGCTATCACACCATTCACCTGCATGTCCTCTCTCACCACAGCCATAAACCTCATCTTAGGCATTCCTCTTTTCCTGTTACCTGGCGGCTTCATCCTTAGCATCTATTTAACAATATACTCTACATCCCTCCTCAGCACATGTACAAACCAACTTAATCCTGCCTATCTGGCATGGTCTACTAACCTTCAAACCTGGCCTGACCCTCTAATATACTTATACTTAAACCTGTCCACCCTCGTCACACCCAGTGCAAATGTTAACATTTATTGATTAAGGGTAGAACTACAACAGGTCCTGGAAACTCTCACCCTATAAGCCAGACCAATGTTATCTGGAAGGCTATGGAGCAAAGCATTATGGAACTCATTAACAGAGACATTATGAACCTGCAAACACTGCACCATACCCCCCTAGGTTCTCTAAAGGCCAGATCATGGCTCCTACACCTAGTAGACTTCAAGCCAGTCAACAAGGCTATAGGTGAGGGAGGGGAGGTCAACACAGCCAAGCTATTGCTCACCAGCAATTCATACCCATCCCACATACTGTTATTACACATAACCTCAACAGACTCACCATAAACGCTTGTTAGATGATGGCTTGACAATTGACGCACAGATGTAGAACACACAGTAACATTTGCAGCCTCCATGTACTATTCTATGCCAGTAACAAGTGGTATTCACCTGCACTCAGTCCTGGGACCACTCCTGTTTGGCATATAGATTTGTTAGGTACAAGCAAACACAGTAGATATATGTCTGCCCATGTTTGATGACAATGCATACTGTGTGCTATACTTTATTCTCCAGATGGCACACACATCCTCCAAAAGGGTATCATACAGACAGATACCTGGTGTCACACTCATGCTGTAAAGCTATAAGCCTAAGAAAGCATAGTTATCCACTTTTAGAAAACAAAGTATCCCCAGAGTACCACATAGGTAGTAGCTCCCAAAATGTGGAACAGGTACTAATGTATACATAGAGCCATGTGTTAAGTCATCTCTCCTTTGATGATCACATTACCAAAGGGTTTTGGAAATCCCTCTGTGGAGCACATAAGCAATAAAGGGTTTGCATGCAGATCCACAGAGGTTGTTGCACACCTATAATGATTAGTCATCTTTGCCAGACTTTGCTTGCTTTGGAACAGGTTTCAACTATACCTCAAGCATAAACCCTCACTCACACTCTTCAATAGAAACCGTGATGAGTGGATGTGAAATGCAAGACGTAGCCCAGGGATCACTGCAGTGGCTAAGCTTGTCACAAGCATACAGAAGTGACCTACGGTCTGGAAAGCACCAGCACACTCTGGCAAAGATAACACATGCGTTCATGGAAAAAGCAGAGTACCCACCTATGAAATACTTGAGGTCACATGTATGCATATGGATTTGCCCCACAGCTACCTTACATGTGTAATGCACATACAGTTGTCATTGTGATATGTCATACACTAGAAAAATCAAAACCCACTCCACATTGGCCAACGGTGTCACACACCTGGAGCAGAGACACACACACACACTCACACACACACAGTCAGCAAGTCCAAGATTCAGACTCGTTCTTAACTACATTATGATACTACAACAGTATGCATTTACATGATGCACTATACACATTACTGGGATTTTACCTTTCCACAGGTATATTTGTAGGTTGGTGACATCATCAGACTTGACAAAGATGAGTATACCACTTTTAAGGGGTGTGAGTAGTCTCCAAAAGGTTGTTCTTTCCCAGGGAGATGCACACAGTAGGCAAGTGTAGGATTCAAACTCCTACCTAACTACATTAGGATACTACAGCAGTATGCATTTACACGACTCGCTATACACATTAATGGGATTTCACCTTTCCACAGATATATTTGTAGGATGGTGACATCATCAGACTTGACAAAGATGAGTATACCACTTTTAAGGGGTGTGAGTGAGTAGTCTCCAAAAAGGTTGCTCCTTTCCAGGGAAACACAAACAATAGGCAAGTGCAGGATTCAAACCCCTACCTAACTACATTTTGATATTCCAACAATATGCATTTACACGATGCACTATATACATTACTGCGATTTCACCTTTCCACAGGTATATTTGTAGGATGGTGACATCGTCAGACTTGACAAAGATGAGCATACCACTTTTAAGGTGTGTGAGTAGTCTCCAAAAAGGCTGCTCTTCCCCAGGGAGACACACACAGTTGGCAAGTACAGGATTCAAACCCCTACTTAACTACATTACGATATTATAGTAGTATGCATTTACACGACACACTATACACATTATAGGGACTGCACCTTACAACAGGTATATTTGTAGGATGGTGACATAATCAGACTTGACAAAGATGAGAATACCACTTTTAAGGTGTGTGAGTAGTCTCCAAAAAGGTTGCTCTTCCCCAGGCAGACACACACTAATACACAGTTGGCAAGGGCAGGATTCAAACCCCTACCTAACTACATTATGATACGACAGCAGTCCGCATTTACACAACACGCTTTACACATTAATAGAATTTCACCTTTCCACAGGTATATTTGTAGGATGGTGACATCATCAGACTTGACAAAGATGAGTATACCACTTTTAAGGTGTGTGAGTAGTCTCCAAAAAGGCTGCGCCTCCCCAGGAAGGAACACACACTTGGCAAATACAGGATTCAAACCCCTACCTAATTACATTATAATACTACAGCAGTCCGCATTTACACAACACACTATACACATTACCAGTATTTCATTTTTCCACAGGTATATTTGTAGGATGGTGACATAATCAGACTTGACAAAGATGAGTATACCACTTTTAAGGTGTGTGAGTAGTCTCCAAAAAGGTTGCTCCTCCCCAGGGAGAGACACACACACACACACACACACACACACACACACACACACACACACACACACACACACACACACACACACACACATACACACACACACACACACACACACACACACACACACAAGTGCGGTGTCCTTATTCCAAACTAAGTACTTCTTTACACCTCAGCAAGCAATATGGAGTTACAGGGTGCAATACAGGCATTACTTGCTGACAGTCTGCACAAAGGTTTTTTTCACATTTGCTAACCTCAGCAGGCTTATCATACTAAGTGTATTGTGAGTGTATTGTATGCATAGGCCATGACCGTATCATATATGGGTTGATGCACCACATGCTGGCACACACAGGGTCAAACCTTGAGTAGCATCTTACCTTCACCTACATTTATTTATTTATTTAAATTTGTTGACCGGGAGTGTCCGACTGGACTTATGTCCATTTTCAGCCGAGGCCCGGGGAGAAAATCTCCACAGTTAAAATAAACAGACAGTATTTACATTGGATTACATAGTGATTAACAATTTACATAGCAATTACTTACAACATATTTACAGATGAAGAACATAGTACATCAGTAGACAGCTAGAATCTTTATCTGTGAAGTGCATACCAGACATTAACAAATGTTACAAGAAGAAGAAGTTTGTGCTGTATAATAAGTACTGGCTTATGAGCATCTGAGCTTGCTATAATCAAGGTAGTTAGTGGAGTGGAAAGAAAGGTAGTGGTTGGATGGGGTGGATGATATTAGAGTGGGAGTTGCAAGAGCATAGCTAGCATGTTTTTAGTTGCACTTTTAGTAAAGTTTTGAACATGATACTGCAATATAACAGAAAGATGATAAACTTCAACAATTGGCTGAGCTTCTGGAGTCATTCAAAGGGGATCCAGTCTCTGTCTGCCTGTGATGACATGATAGACAAGCCTTGTTGCTTCACTACAGATGGTTTGCATCTGTCGCCCCTATGCTTCTGAATACTGGCCAAGGTTCCATATTACCTTTTTTAGGCAAGGCTCAAAGGTTCATAGGTTCATAGGTAGGTACTAGGCTATTGGCCCTGGGGCCTATACAAGCCCAGCCAAAAAGGTACCCTGGCTTTTGCCACCCAAGAAATTTATTTTCTTGTGCCACTGTCGAGCAGAGACACAGAAGTGATCCCCAGGGTGAATTTCCTATTTCCCATCCAATCATCAAGATTTTTCTTGAAGAGTGCTAATGAGGAGCTTTGTTTGATATAGATAGGTAGTTTATTCTGGAGTATGTGAAGTTTCTGGGACCGGAAACTATCCCTCCGGCATGTTCTGTTTATTGTGGTGACAAGGTTTAGGTCCCTAGAGTGTGTAGGTTCATAGGTTCATAGGTACGTACTAGGCTATCTGCCCAAGGGCATTTATAAGCCTAGCCAGAATGTGTTGGCTTTCGCCTCCCTTTTAAATTAGCTTCCTGGGCCTCTGTCTAAAAGGGCCACTGAAGTGATTCCAGGGGTAAATTTACAATTTCCCATCCACTCGTCAAGATTCCTCTTGAAGAGAGTATGCGAGGGGCTCTGCCTAACATCAACTGGGATTCTGTTCCAGAGCAAGGGAAGTCTCTGGGACATGAATGTATCCCTCCAGCATGTCCTGTTTATTGCTTTGCTGAGGTTTAATTCACTGGAGTGTGTTGCTCTAAGAGATTTGTTTTTCTTGAGGTGGAGCATGTCCATTAATTCCGGGTTGGACATGGGCTTATACATCAGGCATAGATCACCTCTGCGCAGGCAGTAAGCAACCAAGTAGAGCTGGAGTTTCTTTAGTTGAGCTACGTAGGGAATCTTTTTGAAGCCCATGATCCTCTTGGTGAGGTACTTCCGTGATCTTACCAGCTGTTGCATGTGCCAATTAAGGTACATACCAAATGGGGCATTGTACTCTATTATGGGCCTAATGAATGATGAGTAGAGGGGCACAATGACCTCTCTTGATCTAGAGGTGAACCCTTTTGTGATTAGGTGGGCTACATAGAAGGAATATGTAACCACTTTGGCAATGTGATTATCAAAGGAGAGGTTACTATCTACCTGGGTCCCCAGGTCCTTAATTACATTTTCTGTACCTAGTGGATTACCACCTATGTGGTAATTCGTGGGCACTTTGTTTTTTCCAAAGGGGATGAATATGCATTTTTTGGCATTCAGCTTGAAGCCATGGTTTTGACACCAGGTATCTGTTTCTGTAAGACCCTTCTGGAGGATGTCTGTGTCAGCCAGAGAGTCAATTATGGCCCCAAGTTTTCAGTCATCTGTGAACTTGGTCAGCCATAGTCCTCCCGTGCTTGCCTGTACCTCAGAGAGGTATATACTGAACAGGAGGGGTCGCAGGATCGAGACCTGTGTGATGCCACTTGTGACTGGTTTAGAGTCGGACATGGCACCCGCAACTCTGACCATGTGTGTTCTATCTGTGAGCCAGTTGACCACCCATCTCGTGACATAGGGGTTAATGTTCAAGCTGGTAAGCTTGTCTATGATGCCAGACTGGGGAATGGTGTCAAAGGCCTTAGTGAGGTCCAGGTAGGCTGTGTGGACTACTTTCCCTTCATCTATGGCCTTGGTAACTGTTTCAAAGAAGTCAACTAGGTTTAGGAGGCAGGATCTGCCTTTAACAAAGCTGAATTGGGTAGGGTCCAGTGTCTGGAGCTTCCCAATGTCTCTGTTTATGAGTTCCATGATAATTCTCTCCATAGCTTTGCAGACCAGGCTGGTCAGGCTTATATGGCGATAGTTCCCAGGGTCTGTTGTGGCACCACCTTTGTGGAGCAGGATGACTGTTGCTGTATGCCATTCTTTGGGTACATAGCCTGTGATAAGGCTGAGTCTGAACAGTGAATTTAGGTGAGGGTTTAGTTCTTTGTGGAGCTCATGTAAGATGCAGCCTGGGACACCATCCGGTCCCATTGATGCTGTGTTCTTAGCTTTGGAGAGGGCTGTTTTTACCTGCATGTCCGTGATGTCTGGGGCTCTGCATTCTTCTGGGATGAACACAGGCCCTTTTGGGGGTGGGGGGGTGAAGTTTGCACTAAACTTGTCCGCCAGGATGTTGGCAATGTCAGTTGGTTCAGTGTATTTTTTGCCATTTTGCAGTAGCTCAAAGCATATCTGAGAGTTGCCACTTAAATGTTTGATATAGCTAAAGAAGGCTTTGTGGTAATCTTTAGATTCCTTGGCAATTTTTCTTTAGAAACTGGCCTTGGATGATTTTATGAGCGATCGTAGTTTCTTGCTAATAATGATCAGTGATGCCTTTCCTTTTTGGAATTTTGCTCTATCATGTAGTAGTTTCCTCCTTCTGTTGTATAGCTTATTTATGGCCAAGGACCACCAGACTGGTTTCCTCTTTTTGGAGGAGTGAGTCTTGGTTTTACTCAGGATGGCTCGATCCATGCATCCCTGTATATGCTCATATAATGCACTTGTAAAGGATTCTGCAGTTTAGATAGCATTATCCTGTAGCAAGGGGGCTTTGAAAATTTCCACTTTGGTCTTGAGAAGTGTGAAGTTTGCTTTTGAAAAGTTTTTCACAGTGGTCTCCTTGACTGGGGGTCGGGATGTGGATGTCCAGTGTGATTACTTTACGATCTGATCTTACCAGCGAGGGGTTTACCTCTGGTGTGGAACACTGATCCCCCATGTTGGTGATGATCAGGTCCAGTATGTTGTCACCTCTAGTGGGCATGGTGACCAGCTGTTCCAGGGTGTTTGAGTTTATAAACTCTAGGAAGCACTGGGCAAAGGTGTTTGTACTTGAGTAATTCTCCCAGTCAATGTTTGGGTAGTTGAAATCTCCTAATATCATGGTGTTTGGTAGGACCTTTATATTTTCCAGTGTTCTCAGGAATGCTGAGTGAGGGTCCTGAGACAAGGCAGGTGATCTGTAGCAGGCTACAATCTGATAAGCAGCTTTGCCCACTGTTAGTTGCACTTGGATGGTCTCCAAGGCCTCGTGCTGTGCCACTAACCTGGAGGTGTGGGTATCCTTTATGAAAATGGATACACCCCCTCCTTTTGTATTTCAGTCCAGGTTTTGGGGCCAAAGCTCGGAGAGATTGGGATTTCTTTAAGTGGAGCATGTCCAACAACTCTGTGTTTGACACAGTTTTGTATGTTAGGCAGAGATCACCTCTGAGTAGGCGATATGCGACAGAGTAAAGCTGGAGTGTTTTGAGACGGTCTGTGTAGGGCATGTATTTGAGGCCACTAATCCTCTTTGTGAGGTATTTGTGCGGGCTTTCCAGTTGTTGTAGATGTCTTGTGAGGTACATACCAAAAGGGGTGTTGTACTCTATAATGGATCTAATGAGTGATGAGTAGAGGGGAACAATTACCTCTTTTTTTCTGCATGAGAAACCTTTTGTGATGAGGTGTGACATGTAGAAGAATTTCCTGACTAACTGTGGTGATGTGATTATCAAAGGAGAGTCTACTGACCACCTGTGTTCCAAGGTCTCTTATCACACTTTCAGTGTTAAGTATACTACTGCCTATGTTGTAGTTCATGGGTACAGAGTTTTTACCAAAGGGGATGACAATGCACTTTTTGGCACTGAGCTTGAGGCTATGGCTTTGACACCAGGCATCTGTCTCAGTGAGGCTCTTTTGTAGGATGTCCACATCATTAGTAGTTTCGATTATGGCTCCTAGTTTGCAGTCATCTAGGAACTTCATTAGCCAAAGACCTTCTGTGTTAGCCTGTACTTCAGGGAAGTAGATACCAAACAGGACAGGACACAGGACTGAACCCTGTGGTACTCCACTTGTCACTGGTCTGAAGTCGGACTTGGAGTCTGCTACTTTCACAGTGTGGGTTCTGTCAGTGAGCCAGTTGGCAACCCATCTTGTGACATAGGGATTTATACCTAGTTTAGTGAGTTTATCTAGAATTTCAGAGTGGGGGGTGGTGTCGAAAGCCTTGGCAAGATCTAGATAGGCTGTGTGAACCACCTTACCCTTGTCTACGGCTTTGGTGACTGCTGGCTTTGGTGACTGCTTCAAAGAAGTCTATCAAGTTTAGGAGACATGATCTGCCTTTTCCAAACCCAAAATGGTTGTGGTCCGGAGTTTGAAGATTGCCAATGTCTTTGTTTATAAGTTCCATGATGATACGTTCCATGGCCTTGCAGATCAGGCTCATCAGGCTAATGGGGTGCTAGTTCCCGGGGTCTGTGGTGGCTCCCCCTTTGTGTAGTGGGATAATCGTCACTGTGTGCCATTCAGCAGGCACAAAGCCTGAGGTGGGGCTATGACTGAACATGGTACTTAGGTGTGGTGCCAGTTTGTTCTGTAGTTTGTGTAGAATGCAGCCTGGGATGTTATCTGGTCCCATGGATGCTGTGTTCCTGGCTTTAGAGAGGGGTTTTTACCAGTGCAGCCATGATGACAGCAACTTTACATTCTTCTGGTATAGAGATGGGCTCTTTCATGGGTGAGAGGGGGATAAAGTTAGCACTGATCCTATCTGCCAGGATGTTGGAAATATCAGTTGGGTCTGTATATTTAGTGCCATTGTGCTGTAACACAGAGCAGATCTGAGTGTTGCCATTCTGATTCTTGACATAGCTATAGAATGCTTTGTGGTTGTCTTTAGAATCAGTGGAGATTTTGTTTTCGTAATTAGCTTTGGGGCATTTTATCAGGGATCGCAGCTTCTTACTGAGGCTGACCAGGGAGCTCCTCCACTCATGGGTTTTATCCTCTTTTGCAACAGTTTCTTCCTTCTGTTGTGCAGTTTGTTTATGGCAGGGGACCACCAGATTGGCTTCCTTTTCTTGGAGGATAGCATCTTGGTTCTGTTTGGGATAGCACAATCCATACACTCATGTAATTGCTTATAGAGTAAAATTGTATAGGATTCAGTAGTTGTAATTATATTGTCCATCTGCATGGGTGTCCTGAAGTTCACCACTTCTGTCTTAAGAATCATGAAGTTGTCTTTGGAGATATTTTTTAACATGGTTTCCTTAATGGGGGGTGGGGGCAGAATGTGGATATGTAGGGTAATTAGCTTATGGTCAGATCGGACCAATGAGGCATTTACTTCAGGTGTGGAACACCAGTCACTCAGGACAAACTAAACCCCGTAACCAACACAAATAACCACAAAGTGAGCTAAATGCTACTCATTGCCAGAAGTCTCAGCCTCCAGATGCACACACTCGAGGCACTTCTCAGTATGGAGAATATTGATATCTGTACAGTAACAAAAACCTAGTTCAAGGCTCCAGAGAGCACACCAGCACTACCAGGATACTACTCATTCCATACCTTCCAGCATCAGAACCTGGATCATAGCACATAGGGTGGGGATGTATCCATATTCATCAAAGATACTTACACCTCTCTCTACATGCTCTCTACAGGATATGTACCCATAGAATGTTGCACAGCAATGTTCTTCCCACTCCACAGGGGTGGGGTCACAAAAGACCCTTGGTATTCATGCTCTATGAATATGATGAGTCTGATCTGCAAGGCAATGGAGCCAATCATAATGGAAGTCAATAGTAAATACATTGGGAACCTTCACATAGTTAAGCACACCCAGTTTGGCTTCATCAAATGCAGATCACGCCTCCTGAACTGGGTGGATTTCTTTGAGACAGTTACCCAGGCTACAGATGATTGAAATGAGCTCCACACAGCCTACCTATACCTCACTAAGGCCTTTGACACCATTCCCCAGTCAGGTATCATAGATGAACTCACCAACCTGGGCATGAATCCATACATCACAAGATGGATTGCAAACTGGCTCACAGATAGATCCCACAAATTAAGAGTTGCTGGCTACATGTCAGACTCTACACCAGTAACAACTGGTGTCCCCCAGGGTTCAGTCCTGGGGTCCCTCCTGTTTGGTATAGACTTCTCAAAAGTACAAGCAAACACAGGAGGGTTGTGGTTGACTAAGTTTGCTGGGAACTGTAAAGTGTTTGCCATAATAGATTCCCCAGATGACACAAATATTCTCCAGAAGGGATTCTATGAGACAGATGTGTGGTGTCAGAATCATGGCCTCAAGCTCAATGTGGAAGAATGCATAGTAATCCCCTTTGGTGAAAACAAAGTACCCACAAACTACCACATAGGTGTTACCCCCTTAAAACTGACAAGGTAATAAGGGATCTGGGGACACAAGTAGATAGTCATCTTTTCTTTGACAACCATGTTGCCAAAGTGATTGGGAAATCCTATGTGGCCCACCTAATCAACAAAGGGTTTGCATCAGGATCAAAAGAGGTAGTGGTGGCCCTCTACTCTTAAGTCATCAGACCCATCATTGAGTACAATGCACCATTTTGGATGTACTCAACTAAGCATATCCAGCAGCTGTAGAGACCACAGAGGTACCTCACCAAGAGGATTACTGGCCTCAAATAGTTGTGTTATGCAACACAACTGGTAAAACTAAATCTGTTCTCCGTTGCACACTCTGCCTAACATACAGAGCCATGTCCAACACATAACTGTTGAACATGCTCCATCTACGGATAACAAAATTGAGTCGCACTACACACTCCAGGGATATGAACCTCATCACAACAATGAATACAACATGCTGGTGGGATAGAGTACCATCCCGGACACTTGCCTTACTGTGGAACAGAGTCCCAATGTACATCAGACAGAGCCCCTCGCTGACATTCTTCAATAGGAACCTTGATGAGTGGATGGGAAACAGACAATTCACACCAGACATCACATCAGCAGCCCCACTAGAAAGGGGATTAGGGTACTAACTATTAGAACTAGGGCTTGGTAGACTACCCAATGGGGTGGTGAAAGCTGCACAACTTGCCTAGGCTAATATATGCCTTTGTGAAGATAGTCTACTACATACCTATGAACCTATGTGACAGGTACATGTCTAGAGATAGTTGATGTGTACTTCATTGTACAGTCATGTTGTACAGTAGGCACATGCACCACATACACTGTAATGCTTACAGATACTGGTGGCTGTTATGTACAATGTGTGAGATGTGCACCTCATGTCTTTTGTGCCATTGGGATGTGTGTTGGGTGGGACAGTCCTGGATGGCTCCCTGTCATGGTCACTCTCTTACACACATCTCTGCCCATCCATCTTTGGCTTATTATACTGTGTCCCCCCCCCCCTATATGTACATAGGTAGGTAATAGGCTATCTGCCTAAAGGCATATATCAGTATGGCCAGAATGTGCAGCTATCACCACACATGGGGTTAATTCCCTAGGCCTCTGTGTAGTAGAGCTGATGAAGTGATCCATGGTGTGACAGTTCGGTTTCACATACACTCATCAGGGTTCCTCTGGAAGAGTGTCAGTTAGGGACTCAGCTTAATGTAGGTTGGGAGCCTGTTCCAAAGCAAGGGAAGTCTGTGAGTTAGTAATATATCCCTCCAACATGTTCTATTTATTGCTGTGATGATGATATCCCTAGATCATGTGGCATAGTGAGCTTGGGTTTACTTCAGATAGCGCATGTGCATCAGTTCTGCATTGGACATGGACCTGTCTGTTTGGCAGAGATCGCCTGAGTAGACAGTATGCAACAGGGTACAGATTGAGTTAAATTCAGTCTTGTTCCATGGGGCAACTGTTTGAGGCCAGTAATCCTCTTGTTGAAGTACTTCAGTGGTCTTTCCAGCTGCTGAAGGTGCCTAGTCAGATTCATCGCAAGTGTGCCATGATACTCTCTGATGTGTCTGATGACTGATGAGTAGAGGGAACCTCCTTTGACCTACATGCAAAGACCTTGGCAATTTGTGGGAACACATAGCATGATTTTCTAACCACTTTGTGAATGTGTTTCTGGAAGTAGAGATGACTATCCACATGTGTCCATAGATCCCTTATTATTACCTCCATATTTAGGGTGTTGGCACCTATGTGGTATTTGTATGACTGTAGCTGGAGGCCATAATTTTGACACCACATCTGTCTGACTGAGACCCTTTTTAAGGATGTCTCTGTTGTCCCAAACATCGATTATGACAACCTTTTTGCAGTCATCCGCAAACTTTGCTAAACATAGCCCTCGTGTGTTTGACTGTATTTATGAAAAGTATACACCAGACAGGAGGGGTCCCAGGACTGAGCCATGGGGGACAGCAGTTGTTACCAGCTTGAACAGGAGACCACAGTTCTTACCTTGTGGGATCTATCTGTGCCCCAGTTGGCAATCCATCAGATGACATACATGTTTATGCACAGGAAAGAGGCCCAGATCCATTCTTAAAAAATGGCCAGTAGACAATGGATCATCTACTGATGATCTATCTTCCTGTACGGATAGTGATATGCACCTGGCATCAGATTCACCGACCCCCAAAAGGATACAGGGATTTTTCCCTTTAGGACAAGATATAAACGAGGGGGGAGGAAGCACAAGAAAAATCAACAACATTCAAAGGCTGTTGAAATTAGCAATGCAGAAATAAACAAGAATGTAAATGTAAATGTTTTAAACTTATCAGACTTTGTCTTGTCACCTACCCACCTGCCTATTCTTAATAAAGGTCTTACTTTTATCCCTGGTTTTGTGGTCTCTGAGGATGTTTTGGCGCAGGATGTCATGTCTTTTTGTAGCCTACTCAATCTTAAGTTGCAGTTTGGTGATACGGATGGTAACACTGATTATGATACGTTCACATATCATAAATCACAAAATCTTCCCCCTATGCATCCCATAGTGCACCAGTTTCAGAGCAGTATTCTCAAAGATCTGCACCGTCGAAGCTCTGATATTTCATTCAAACTCAACAATTTGTCTTTGGCTGAAAAGGATGCACTTATGGAATTACAGAATAACAAGGACATTGTCATCATATCTGCTGATAAGCGTGGGGCAGTAGTAGTAATAAATTGGTCCGATTATGACAATGAGGCAAAAAGACAGCTTCTTGATAGACGCTATTATTCGGTAATGCCAATTAACCCCACCTTCAGATTCAAGAAGCAAATAGATGACTTTTTGACAACTGCTAGGGACGAAGGTATTATCACTGACAGGGTGATGCAGCAACTCATGATTCATGATTCAGCTAATCAATACATCTATTTTTTACCCAAAATACACAAAGATCCTGTTCATCCACCCGGTAGACCAATTGTTTCAGGTAAAGGATATATCACAGAACCTTTGTCTATTTTTCTTACCAAGTATCTGAAGCCTTTGCTACTGAGGGTACGTTCCCGTCTACAAGACACTACAGAATTCCTAAAAATCATTTCTGAAACCCAGTTGGAACCAGGGTGGCTCATGTGCACACTTGATGTCAGTGCTTTATACACTAACATCCCTCATCAGGTTGGTCTGGAAGCCATTGCCTATTGGTTACAGGTGGCTGGTTTATATCAGCCCGAATTCAACATCTTTCTTGTAGGCCTTGTAGAACATGTCCTAACCAATAATGTCTTTTTTTACCAGGACACTTGCTATTGGAAAACTAAGGGCACAGCTATGGGGGCATCTTTTGTCCCCATTTATGCTGATCTATTCATGGCATTTATTAAGAAACAAATAATTTATGATAGCAGCTACAATATTTTTCTGGATGAAATTGACATTTGGAGGCGTTATTTGGATGATTGCTGGATGGTATGGAGGGCAGATGTGGATTATCTGTTGGAGTTTATATCCTATCTGAATGACAACAAATGGGGTCTACATTTCACAGTTAATCATCATGTAGATACCATTACCTTCCTTGATGTGCTGATTAACAGATTACCTGATCATACTTTAAGCATGCAGGTTTATAGGAAGTATCCTCAATTTAATACCGTCCTCCATGCATCCAGCTTTCATCCTCTCCACATAGCAAGGAATATCCCCAAATCACAATTCATACGAGTGAGGAATATTTGTTGTCAAGAACCCACTTTTCAAGAACACAGACATGATTTGACCAGGAGATTCAGGTCAAGGGGATATTATATGGGACATGTTCTGCGGGCCAGCAACTGGGCAAACACATTAAACAGGGAGGATTTGTTAACTTACAAATCATGGGACAAACACAATTCACAACCCATTAGATTTGTGACCACATATGCAAGGAATTCAGATATACTAATCAATAGCATACATAGACATTGGAACATATTACAGTGTGATCAGGAATTAGCAGATATATTGCCGGATAGATGTCTGTTTTCATTTCGTAAAGGAAAAAAATTTGGCATCCTGTTTCAACCATTACAAACATTCCCATGACAACAGCTGGTCTCAACTGACACAAACCATCTTGACAGGTGAACCTTTGATTGGATGTTTCCCATGTGGCCATTGCATAAACTGTGATAAAATATCTAAGTCTAAACAGTTTATAAGCAAAAACTGTGCCATGGTGTATGACATAAAGTTTTTTGCTAATTGTAGCAGTGACTGGCTTGTATACTTAGCCACATGCACCTGCGGTTCTTTTTATATTGGTCAAACATCTCGTCCTCTCAGGCTGAGAATCTCTGAGCATGTAAGTAATACTAAGAACAAAAAATCCAACAATGCATTATATAAACACTGTATGTCACATAAATCACCTACATTTGCTTTTATGATCACTGACGTTGTAAAGGGTAACAAATTAAACAAAACAGGTTGGCATTCCATTCTAGACTCTAAAGAGAACAAATGGATTGTAAAGCTAGGTAGATTATTTCCACCTGGTCTTAATGAGCAATTCTAAAATGAACCAATGAGGATGTTGATGCATGTATTTAAACAGTAGCATTTGATTTTTTATGTTTACACTGATGAAGGCTGTGTTTCTTACCAGCCGAAACCGGTCTGGTTACTTGTTTTTATGCTGCTTTAATCAATAAATTTCTTTCAGGTCACAGTTTGCTGGCTCATTGTTTTTCTGGATGCAACTGTTTGAGGCTAGTAATCCTCTTGTTGAAGTACTTCAGTGGTCTTTCCAGCTGCTGAAGGTGCCTAGTCAGATTCATCGCAAGTGTGCCATGATACTCTCTGATGTGTCTGATGACTGATGAGTAGAGGGAACCTCCTTTGACCTACATGCAAAGACCTTGGCAATTTGTGAGAACACATAGCATGATTTTCTAACCACTTTGTGAATGTTTCTGGAAGTAGAGATGACTATCCACGTGTCCATAGATCCCTTATTATTACCTCCATATTTAGGGTGCTGGCACCTATGTGGTATTTGTATGGCTGTAGCTGGAGGCCATAATTTTGACACCACATCTGTCTGACTGAGACCCTTTTTAAGAATGTCTCTGTTGTCCCAAACATCAATTATGACAACCTTTATGCAGTCATCCACAAACTTTGCAAAACATAGCCCTCGTGTGTTTGACTGTATTTCTGAAAAGTATACACCAGACAGGAGGGGTCCCAGGACTGAGCCATGGGGGACAGCAGTTGTTACCAGCTTGAACAGGAGACCACAATTCTTACCTTGTGGGATCTAGCTGTGCCCCAGTTGGCAATCCATTAGATGACATACGTGTTTATGCACAGGTTGTTGATTCTGTGGATACGACATGTGTGTGGGATGTTGGAAAAGGGCTTTTCAAGGTCTATGTAGGCCGTGTGGAGCTCATTTCATTGATGTATGTCCTGGGTGACTGCCTTGAAAACTGCCTAGCAGGTTTAGGAACCATGATCTGCCCCTGACCAAACCACAATGGGTAGAGGTGGGTGTTTGTAGGCTCCCAATAGCTCTGTTTATGAGTTCCATAATGATGGACTCCTTGGCCTTGCAGATCAGGCTTATTAGGCTTATAAGACTATAGTTCTGATGGTCTGTTGTGCACCGACACTTGTGGAGTGTGCCAAACGTTGCTGTAACCCATTCAACAGTTTCATGTCCTGTACAGAGGGTGAGTCTCAACAGACTGTTCAGGTGCAGGGTCTGTTTGTTTTGGAGTTCACATATGACACAGCCAGGGGAAACCATGTCATCCCATAGATGCCGTGCTTTTAAGTTTGGATAGAGCTGTTTAACCATTGTATATGTGATTTCTGGGTTTTCACAATCTCCAGGTATGGTAATGGGCCCTTTTGTCAGTGAGAGGGGGGGAAATATGTATGTAACCTGTCTGACAAGATGTTGGCAATGTCAGTCATGTACATGTATTCATTTACACTTTGCACTAAGAACATATATGAGTTTACATTGATATTTATGACATTGCGAAAGAAAGCTTCATGGTTCTCTATGGACGCTTTGGCAATATTTTTGTCAGAACATGGCTTGGATAATGTTGGGAGTGCTCATTGTTTCTTGATGATACTGATCAGAGATGTATTGATCTTCTTTGCATTTTCACTTTCTTTGAACAACTTAAGTACTTGTAGTACATGGTTTGATTATGACAGGGGTCCAATATATTATATGGGTCTGTTTTCATATCACTGTGTGCGCAAGTCAGGATTGGTAAATAGTGACAAGTGTCTGGAGTAAGAACTGCAACTGCCAGATATGTGTGGCCCACTGCTGTACTCAGACATGGCCTAAGTGTGTGAGCATGCCCAGTATGACCTTTCAGTATGTTGTTGACTGACATTTGCTTTGTTTGTTTAAGTGTGTGAGCATGCCCAGTATGACCTTTCAGTATGCTGCTGACTGAAATTTGCTAAATTTAAGTGTGTGACCATGCCCACTATGGGCATATATACTATATGTGTGTGTGAAAAATCAAGTTGGTTTTTACTTCAGGGCTCACCTTTGTGTTGTACATTGACAGGAAGCACGCTGTGCCTGCAGGGCTACCATGAGTCAATATGCATAGACTTATCAACATTTCTACATACAGGGGGGGGGCAGCTATTATTTGTACATTTCTACCGTGGGGGCGCACCTGATTGTTACTGTGGGTGTACATAGGATGAGGGGTACACCTGACACTTACACATTTGCTAGGCCTGCACTGCTATGTCAGGTACTCCATTTCAGTCTGTACTGTTGCCTATCGTACTGGCTTGAGGCATACCACTGTACTACAGACCTTAGCTTCCAATTACACGCATATTAGTTTGTGACTTCATAGCCTACCCAACCCACATCAAACTGCCTGGACTGCTGTTATCTGTCTGCATAGGCCTGGGGGGAGGTTACTAATATGCCTCTTCAGAGGGCAGGATACAGAATTGGTTTGTTTGCGTTTGTCTACAATTGTCCTGCTGGCTGTGACTGTTAGGTATGTGACCCCCCCAACTGGTATGTGTGAGTGACTTAAGTTGTGTCTGTGCCAGTGAAATGCTGTCATGGCTTAGTGGTTCAGTACTGTGACTATAATGCACAGTATCCTGAGTTCGAGCCCTGTCATTGCTTTTTATTTTCCTGCTGGGCAGACCTGACTGGTTAAGGAACAGTAAAGCAGGTGTGAGCGTGCTTACCCGACTTTGCTCGACTTTGCCCAACTTTGCCCAACTTTGCCCAGCATTGCCCAACTTAGCCTGACGTTGCACTGGTTAGCTTGGTGCGCAGCTACGCGCAATTGTATTTAAATATGCTCAATACTGGTAAGTGGTTTATATTGCTTAACATAGGGACTCATGCCTCAGGTGGTGCTGCAGGGCTGCCTACGTTGGATGCACATATTACACTCCCTATACATGTTTGAAAACAGGTAGTGTCAAGTTAGTCATCCCTTTTACTGTATGTGCGAGTCAGAGAGAGGTGTCATTTCCGGAGTACCTACTGAGTCAGTGTATGTGCTATGCGTTGCCTCTTTGTCAAGGCCAGGGCATACTGTTCATGCTTCCTTCTGCCTACTGGGGCAGGCTCAGGTTGTTCCTCCTCCAAGTCACGCTGTGCCTGTGCAGGCCTTGGCAATAGTGGGGGCTGTTTGGCCCTGCCCCATGTTGTTCCTGCTGCAGCTGTTTCTGCAGGATCATATTGTGTAGCATGGCACATACCATGACAATTTGGGTACATGTAGTTGGTGAGTACTGCAAGGTTCCACTAGATGTGTCCAGGCACTGGAACCGTGACTTCAGCATCCCAAACACACACTCAATTATGTTTCTTGTTTGTGCATGTGCTTCATTATGGAGTTTTTGTTCGGGTGTGTGTGCATTTCTGATGGGTGTCATCAGCCATGGCTCCATTGCGTACCCAGCATCCCCCACTAGGTGACCATCAGGGATGTCCCCACTGGCAAATCTCTGGTACAGCTGCGTCAGATGCCAGATGTGGGAATCGTGATAACTTCCAGGGCAGCCAGCACATACATTCATTATTATGCCCTGGGCATCGCACACAACCTGGCAGTTGATGGAGGGGAAGCCCTTGCGGCTGATGTAGACCCTACCCCGCTCACCTGATGGTGCTTTGATGTTTATGTGCATGCAGTCTATTTCACCCACTACCTCAGGGTATTCTGCTATTTGGTGGAAAAGATGCATATTGCTGGCCAGTGCCTCACAGGAATTGGGGAAATATATGTGCGCACCGACATGTACTGACATGGCATCCAGGAACTGGTGCAGTACCCTGGATTTTGATGCCTGCGAAATCCCCATCATATCATCAGTTGGTCTCTGGAAGGTGCCTGTAGCTAGTATTCTTAGGCCAACACATACCTTGGTATCCACTGGGATGGGTTCCCCTCTGTTGGTTCTGTGTGTGAGGCGTGGCCGGCACAGCTCAACAATTTGCTGCAGGAGGTCTCTGTCCACCCTATAGCGCTCCACTATCTCCAGCTCATGTAGCCCCTGGTAGGTTACCCTGGGTCTGTACACTCTTCTCCGTCTCCTCACTGTGGGTTGCTCAGCAGCATTCACAACATCACCACCCTCAGCACCTTGCATATGTTGGTTTATGATAGCAAGAGCAGCCCCTAACATTTTGTCTGACTTTAAAGTTTTTAAGCTTTCCCTCTTTGTATACTGCAGTGTTGCAGAGTTCTTTGGAAAAAACAGAGAAGAATGCTGTTTGCAGAGTTTAAAGTGCTGGGCTGGGCTGGGCTAGTCTGCTACCTGTGTAATTGGCTGATTCTGATATATTTCACCTGGCAGCTCTGCTAGTTCTCCTTGGTTAACTTCCTACTACTTCTTTTCCTTCCTTTTCTCTTTCTGTTTCCGCCCAGGGCAGCGCCGCGCAAACAACATGTGCACACATGAGCACACACACACTGTGTGCACGTTTGCAAGACATTTCAGATATAGTCACTGCGTACACCTTTGTTTTCTGGTTTTCAAAAAGGACAACTGTAGACACGCCTCTTGCAATCCTGAGCAACTCAGGGCAAACACAAGACACTGTGCTCCAATAAGCTTACAGCCTTTCTGACACACCCCCTCATGACGTTACCTATATTCTACTCTACTACTCACCTACTCCTACACTTATTTTCTTGGGACGTGGCTCACATGCTGGGGAAAATTGGGATTCACTATCCTTATCCTCATTTGCATAGGATTGCCTACTACTGCATGGTTAAATCTCTCACACTGAGCTTCCCCCCCATAGCAACCACTACTCAGTAGCCATGTTGTCTTCAGCCTGCCATTCACCTGCATGGTAGGATAAGCTTTTTAAAGAAAATGGCTATTTTTGGCTATTTTTAAATTATTTTCTTGTTTTTTAAAGCGCCGCACGTTTGTGCGGTGCTGCGCTACACTTAAACATCGGAGATCGGGGGAAAAAAGTTAGATTTTGATCATTTTAAACATTTATAAATGCCAATGGCCTTATATTTGGCCATTGGCATGCTTCCTCAACTGCATGCATCCTTTATTTGGAGCTGTCATAGCTCCATTTAGCTATTGGCAGAACGGTACTCCGTTACCAACAGAGTACATTTCTGCAGATAACACTAATCTTCCACGGACAGGTTAGTGTTTCCTGGATTGCAAATTTACCTCATTTGCATAGCTTTCAGCAGCACATGAGGTAATTTGCATACCATGATGCTGTCCATGCAAGAGTAGCTTTAGCAGCTCTCGTGCACTCCCCTGCTGGCTGTACCTGGATCGCACGGCAGACATGTTGCCTCTGTGAGCTCCTACACTCTTCTTGCACTCCGTGCAAGCTTTCGTAAATCCGGCCCATAATATTCTCTTTCAGCCCAACCCTGTAATGGACATGAGAGTATATTTTCAATATTAAAAAGGGCAGCACTTACAATGTAGCTATCAAAATATATTTGAGAACAATACCACAACACATTTTATTCTGTCAGCTGCAATAAAAATAAAGACATCACCCCTTAAATTCAACAGCACATTCATGTGTTTGGGAACAAGGAATATGTATACTATGTATGCTTAGTGTAACATTTGGAGATATATGTATGAAATAAAAGAGAAGTGCTTTATTTATTTATGTATGTATGTATGTATGTGTGTATGTATGTATGTATGCTAACCAGGTAAACGTACTATATATAGTGTACAAACCAAGAGCACAATCTGGTTAAGTGTCTTGCTCGGAGTCTATAAATGGAAATTGCCATAAATCAAATCCAGGAATAAAGGATGAAGTTCTTTAACATCTGTCACCTTAACTCTTAGAGCTAAACTGACAGAGAGGTCTGACAGAAGCTCTGCTGTCTTTTTTATTTCCTTTCTTTACACAAAGCAGAATATTGGACAGTCTTTTTAAAATATAAACATTGTCATGAGTGACTCTCTTTTAGACTCTTTCAAACCTGATTCTGATTTCCCTGGGGGTCAACAAAGATGGGGAAGTAGGAATTATTCCTTTTAATCTAACAACAATTTAGCTAGTCAGTAGACCAAGATTTTGCAGTGGAGCATTCCTGTGTTCTAATAAGATTAAATGAGAATCTACATAATGGCAGTCCCATTGTTCTGTGACTTTCTTCATCTGTTTTAGAGTCTGCACTGCCTCCTTAATGTGATCATTAGACTGTCAGGAGATGGGTCTTGAGTTCTATGCTTCCACTCCAGTTGTTTACAAAATTATCTAAGCTCAGCACTAGACTAGTGCAGACTATTCTGTCATTTATCTGCACCTAGGATACCACATCTTGGGAAAACAGCTTTCGATGCATTGATCGTATCAGCTTTATCAGCTTAATAATGAAATAAACATGACCCTGTTTATTCTGTGGTCTACCTGAACTGAATAAGAAAACATTGCATCTGTTGCATTACTACTGTGATAGACATCACACCTACAATAGTTCTGAGTTTCTCACTGTCTGTACTGATATTCCAAAACAAAATAACATATCACAAGGTCTTTCTCTACACTTGCCTATACCCAAAAGAGACTCTTGTAATATCACTAATCTGTTTTCTCAATCAGTTGACACTATCAACTTACTTGCTTTAAACAGAAGACCACATATGCAATTCATTTCTTCTCAGAATGAAAAACATAGCTGTATTTGTATTTCTCGTAGTCGTTGTTCCTTGTATGTATGTATGGATAATTTAGTGCAGCCAATCTACCACTATGCTTCTGGAAGGTAGGGAAAAACACAGTACCTGAAGAAAATTCATATAGACATGGGAATAGCATAAATACTCCACAGATAGTGACTGGAAGTCAGAAGTGCACTCCAGACCCTGGAGCTGGGAGAAAGAAGTTTTACAACTGAACTAATGTGTCTAGTGAGAGCTTCTCGCTGCTGTTTAAAGTATGAACTTTGTTATATATCTGTTCTCTGAATCGCCGCCTGGCTTATAACTCATTCTGAGATTATACTTCTGTAAGGGTCTATATTATATCATCGAACGCTTAAAAAAGCGAACGCTGATTGAGCGACCTAATTTAAGCGAAAGCTTACAATCTCAAACTGTCAGATCAGCGATTTTTTTCCCAGGGAAAAAAATCGCTGATCCAAAACACATACACACAACACAAGCACACCAAACAAACAGAAATCCACACACATACACCTAAACTCTGATACCTAACCCTACACTAAACTATGCACACACCACTAACTACCCACTTACCTTAACCCAAACCCTAACCCTAAGGTCCGTCACTATCGCACACTCACGTCACCCACTCCCTAACCCTAACTCACATAAATCCACCCTAACCCTCATGTCCACTCAATTGCACACACACCTAACCCGAGCCCTAACCCTAACTCACCTAAATCACCCTAACACTCACATCCACACAATCGCACACTTACCTGAATCCGACTGGTAACCTTCCACCATAACACTGAAAATACCGAAGCAACAGAAACGGACAACCGAATTCTTTCCCTAGGAAAAAATTCGAGTTTCTGCTGCTTCAATATTTTGCAGTTTCGTGAAAATAAGTTTGATCAATCAGCGTTCGCTTTTTTAAGCGTTCAAGGATATAATAGAGACCCTTCTGTAAATCCAATAGTTTGTGCAACCTGGATTTCAATTGCTTATTATCACCCTCCATTTTCATTTATTTTTATACATATTCTCACATCAAGCACAATACCTAGTAGCTCATTTTTATGAATAAACTCTATAAAAAAGAACCATGAGTAAGTAGCTTATCTTCTTGTAAAATCACTAAAGCAGTTCCATTCTGGTGCACATCAGCTTGCAATGTGACTGGTCTGCTGACATCAAAATACAGTTAAAGACAAAAGGCCTGTGGCTGACCAAATTTGTGGATGACTGTAAGTTGGGTGCTCTCACTGACTCCCCAAATGATGTTAACATACTACAAGAGGGTCTCATAGCAACAAATGACTGGTGCCAAAGTCATGGCCTTAAGTTAAATGAAAAAAAAATGTATTATCATACCAATCGGCAAAAATACGGCCCCTACTGATTATCACATTAAAAGCAACTCCCTAAGCATACAACCTGTGGTGAGAGACCTGGGTACACAGGATGACAACAATCTCACATTCAACCATCATGTAGCGGCAGTGGTTAGAAAAGCCTTTTACTTGGTTCATCTCATAAGTAAAGAGATCGTATTCAGAAAAAACGAGGTTATTACCTCTCTGTACTCCTCCCTCCTTAGGTCAATAATTGAGTACAATGCCCTTTTTGGTATGTACCTCTCCAAACACCTGCACCAGTTGGAAAAGCCACAGAAATACCTCACAGAGAGAATCCCTGGCCTCCAACACCTGTCCCATATGGACAGGCTCAAACCTCTGTCACTCTACTCAGTATTGTGTAGATTGCTCAGAGGTGATCTATGTCTTACTTACAAGGCAATCTTGGACCCTGCCCTTCTAGATAGAGATTTCACAGTACCAGCTCAAAAGGCCTAAATCTAATATGCAACATTAACAAAACCTGTTGATGGGACAAGTTTGTCTCCCAGAGGCTGCCCCATCTCTGGAATAGACTTCACATACACATCAGAGTACGTCACTGACCCTGCTCAAGAGCAACCTTGATGAGCGGATGGGAAACAAATTTGTCCCAGGATTTCCACCTGTGTCCCCCCATTGACAGGGGCAACAGATGCTGACTGTGGTTTCTTTTTGGGGGATAAACTCTTGGCTAGGCTTGTAAGGGCCTCAAGGCCACTAGCCTAATAACCTCCTATGAACCTATGAATACTACTAGATAATTTTGTCTCTAAATCATTGAGCGTTTCAAAATACTTTTCCATTATTCTCTCCAATATGAAGTCATAGCTTGATCCAAAAATTCCCTGAATGGTACATTTATTTCTAACATATTCAGAATAAACTTCAGAAGGTTCTTTATCATACCAAGAAATTTAAGTGCTTGCTTATCTTCTGGAAGAGGTTTCAGTACCACATGTTTGATTTTCTATTCTTCTGGTTTCAAATCTTCTGTAACTCTAATTTTATACTTAATTTGTTCAGCTTAAGGTCCATTTTGTAACTCAGGTTGGTGTCATATTCTTCTCAGGTCTCACCTCACACCAAAATGCCATCAATAATGCTAACATCACCTGAATGATCTTTAATCAGTTGTGCAATAGATCTATGAAATGCTTCAGATACTGACAAAAATACTAGACTGAAGTCTTAGGAAAATGTATCTTCTTATAAGCATATTAAATATATACAAAGCTTGTAACTTTCCTTACCTAGCTTAATTTGTCAAACTCCTGGCTACCATCAAATCCAGAGAAATACTTTGCTTTTATCATGGCAGAAACAACTTCTGTTATACCCAATAAATAATGTTTAATCTTTATAGCTTTCCTAAAGTCTTGCAGAACTATATGTGTATGAAACTTGTAAGGCTTCACCACAGTAACTATACTTTTCACCCAACCAGTATGTTTAATACGTTTTTCGGTCACACCAACATTTTCCATTCTGTGAATACTCCTTTTAATTCTACCTTTCAATGCTAGTGGAACTTTCCTTGGAGCGTGTAGAGCTGAGGAAATGTCAGGATCTATATGAATATGATGAACTCCTGGCTAACTTTCCAGGTCAGAAAACAAATTTTCACCTTCTTGAAACAAATCATTATTAGCTGTATGTGCATTATGAATTATTTTCTTTATACCAATCTTCTGGCAAGTCAAATAACTTACGGAAGAAGTTGCTGTTCGCAAGTTCATAAGTTATTATGTTATTGATCAGAAAGATCATCTATAGCTTTGCTGTATACTTCCCATTTCTAACTATTCCTTTCCATAAAGGATTGTGTGACTACACCAAGTGTATATTTATGGATCCTCATCCATTGACAAATGTGTTTCGTAGGTTCATATGTTAATACTAGGCTGATGCTGCGTTGTACCATTTGTAGTCTAGCCACACGATCACAGCTAGAATTTAACATGTCATGCCTTTTTACCAGATCCCATCAGAATGAATTACATTATACCTGGTTTCAACTCTTCTCCATAAGGGCTTAAGGAGCCAGATCAGGGGTGCTTACCCATCAAATTTTCCAGGTTACACTTAAAAGGGGTCAGAGGAGCTACTTTTCTTTACATCCAAGGGGTGTCTGTTCCATAAAACAAGGATTCTCTGTGATAAGTATCTATCTCACCAGCAGGTCCTGTTTATGTTTCAGTGGAAGTTTAGATCTCTTGAGCAGGTGTTTAGGGTATTATTAGTTATGTGGATGTGTAGGAGGTCACTTAGGCTAGGATCCCTTCGGGCTCTGTATGCTAGACATGGGTTTCGTCACAGAATTCAGTAGGAAACAGAAAAGAGAGAGTGCTTTAATATGGTCATGGCAGGACAAAGGGAGACATGCAGTTAACTGACTTCATAAGGAAATGTTGCAGTTAGAGGAGATGGGTCACATGACGAGAACAATACATACAAAAGGGGACCTTACATTCTATTATTGGCCTGATAAAGGAGGAGTAAAGGAGGCTGATGACTTCCTTAGATCTAGAAGATACAATCCTGATGATTAGTTTGGCTATATAAATGGATTTCATAACAGCAGTGTGCACATAGTGGTCAAAAGATAGTTCATTCCCTATGCAAGTGCCCAAGTTCTGAATGATAGAGTCAGATTTAAAGAGGTGTCATCTATATTATTAGAAGCAAGGCTGCACAGGTTTGCCAAAGGACACAATGCTGGATTTCTTGGGATTTAATTTGAGTCCATGGTCCAACAGTCACTTGTTAGTGTGTGAGTTGGCCCTCCTGGAGTATCTGAAGGTCAGCTGGGGAACTTATAGCAGCTCTGAGTTTGCAAATTCATCAGGCGTTTGTTGTCAGTCTTCATTCTAGAGAAGTAGATACCAAAAAAGGGGGGGGGGGGAGTCCCAGGACCAATCTCTTGAGGACACTGCTGGTAACTATTCTTTTTCATGAGAGTGTGCCTCCAACACAAATAGATTGGGTTCTCTCAGTGAGCAAGTTTGCTGTCCAGCAGATAAGGCAATTGTTAACTTACTTTTATTCTGATTAGCATATTGATAATGGCAGAATGTGGAATGATACCAAAGGCCTTGGCCAAGTCAAGGTATGCAGCTGGGACTAATTTGCTGATTCTAATGCCTCAGTGACTTGTTCAGAAAAAGTCCATCAAGTTTAGATGGCAGAATCTGCCTTTAAAAACCCAAATTCTTTTGGGTCCAGGATTTGAAGAATGCCGATATGGTTGTTAATAAGTTCCACAATGATGTATCATTTTGCCTTTTAGATAAGGCTGATGAGGATTATTTATTTATTTTATTTTGTTTTATTTACTTTTGTTTACCAGGAATGTCTGACTGGGTACATTGCCCTTTTTCAGTGGAGACATGGGGGAGAAAAGCTCCAAGAAAAAAATAGGATTAGAAATAGTAGATGTACAATGTTACAAACACTCTGGAGAAAGATGTACAAAAATAATAGAATTCATTAAAAAGGAATAAACTGTCTCTTAACTAGTGATTACAGGCAAAAAGACACATTCATGACTTTGTTGCATCTGGCTGAACATTTAATACAGAATAAAAAAATGTTCCACATAACGTGTTTCTCATACTGTGAGAAAGTAAAAAGAAGCCTGACAAGGTTAAAAGATATGACGTCTAGTAATAAGTGACTCGTGGTATATCAAACACCAGCTACAAAAGGGAATAATCCAAGATATTCTTTGTGTCTCATTTTATGGAGTCAGAAAGAAAAATGCAGGAAAAATAAGAGACTTTTCAGATTATTAAAGAGCAGGTTTTGGCAGAAATCTAAACAAGATTCAGTTGCAGCAAAATACCCAACTATACCCATCATTACAAATTCAAATGAAAACAAACATTTCTCTTGGGTATAGTTTACATTGGTATAAAGTGTTAGACCCTGCTATGTGTGCTGCAGTGAGGATGCAACATGCTGTAAACGTAGCACTACAGAATATTTCTGTCACTGTCAGTGACATGCTCAGTATGACACTCATCAGTCTGCTGGAAAAAACACTCTCGACTAAAAATAGCATAGTCAAAGCAAATGCTCAGTAAACTCTGGGAATGGCTGGAATAGAAACACAGCTAAAACAGAAAAGTGCTTATGTGAATGATCACTTTTCTCTTTCTAAGATGCATAAAATCAGTTTTATTAGAGTGTCGTTCATTGATGGGCCACAAAAAGCTATCACTGTCATAGAGACAGATACTCATATATGCTACCAATACATGAAATTCCATATGAAAGCAGGAGACAATTCCGGGCACATTACAATGTTGAGAAGAGCGCTGTTGGCTAACATCAAAGACTGAAACAGTTCTAATTTCTTGAACTCTAATTGTAACCTGATATAGGAATGGGGTCCCTTCCTGCCATGGCATTAGAAACCTAAAACACTTGGAGAAAAGCTGTGTAAGTGTACATTAATTTGTATATTTCTGTTACAAGTGGCTTTAGGAAATGCTAAATTTTACAGAAATCTTTAAAAGTTGTGGCATCATTGTTGATTTATTTTTCCTTTTTAAGAGTTCAGAAAATTAGCTAACACAGGAGGTCAGTGTGAAATCACCCACTCAGAGAAATGCTTGCTGATTACAGTGAAGTCTACAAGATATTTATTTCAAATTTGCTCTTTAATTTGTCTTTTATTCTCTGTCTCTTTCCCTTCTGTACTTTGGGGGTGCCCCTTAGCAAGAATTTACTTCTTGGCGTTCACCTTTACAAGTGAGTTCACTTAAACATATAGTATCTCTCTTTTTCTTTCAGGTATTTTCACCAATAAGCACTTCCTCAGACTATTGGGGATCCATAAGGTTCTGAAACTCAGGTAAATATACTCAAGTTCTTTGTTTTAATTTAAATTTTTACTTTTCAAATACTTGGACAGTTAAAAATATTTTTTTCTTTTTTTTTTGCCACACAGTCCCTAGCAAAATTATTAGGGTCTGTCTTAAAATATCACAAAACCAGAAGATCAAAAATGAAAATATTGAGCCGGAAAAAATGAACCAGCATAACACTGAATACTATGGGTCAGCAGGATATGGCCCTTTCCCCACAGTAGTCCAATCTTAGTCTGGGGGGTGCAGCCCACTGAAGAGAAGATGTTTTTGTTGTTTTTATGTTTTCAGTGTTACACTGGTTCAATTTTTCCCAGCTCAATGTTTTCAGTTTTGATCTTCTGGTTTTGCAATATTTTAACATAGATCTAATTATCAATATCACCAGTCATGTGGAACTCCAAAATATTATTCCAAATTAACCCCAGAATTTCTTGAACAGATTTCTTGGATTATTTGTAAATTCACTACATTACTTCTTGTAGACAGCAACCATTCACCTACCTTTATCTCAACTTGATTTCTCTAGTACCACCTTGATAAGACATGCTAAAAGCTGCCCCGTTCTTTATTTCTTTCTTCTCTCTTTCCTTTTCATTCTTTTCTTTTCTTTTCCTATTTCTTCTTGTTACATTTGGAATGTCTACTTAATATACTGAATTCCTAGAACTACATTTAAGAAGATTTCCAAAATGGCTGCACACTGATTAAAAGTTTGATTTGAGATCTCCCAATGCTAAAACAAAAACTGAGGTAAATGGGTCAGTGAAATTATTAGTTTAGGTAAAATGCTGTCACAGGCCAGCAACTACACTGTTGGAAAGTTAGCAAAGAAGAAATTTGGAGAACTTAAGAAAAAAAATCAAACCGCAAAGGAAAGGAGAAAACTCTGAATGGGTAGAATCTTGCAGCTGCTCAGCAAAAAACAATTCACGTTTCAGCTCTGGCATACAAGATGGCAATTTAAAAGAAAAAAAATAAATCAAATGCACTCAGAGATGGTTAAAATAAATGAAACATTGAAGGAATATATCAAATCAAATAACAAAAGAGTGGAAAAATAGAGTAAGCTTTAACTAGATATTTTATTTAATTTTTGTTTACCTCGAAAGTCCAACTTGGAATGAGCCAATTTTCAGCAGAGGCCTGGGGAGAAACTCTCCCAGTGCATGTCTTTGAATGTGGGAGGAAACCAGAACACCCAGAGGAAACCCATACAAATGCAGGGAGGACATGCAGACTCCACACAGGTGGCACTCCAGCTGAGAATCGAACTGGAAAACCTCTTTCTGTGAGGTGACGGTAACCACTGCACCACTGCACCATCCAAATGAACTGATAAAACTGCAAAAATCAGAGGCTGAAAGGAATAAAATGCTGGAACAGCATGGTGATTCTCAAGAAGAGCTGTTTCAAAAAACAGAGTTAGAAGTCAAAGCTCACAGAGAATACCTGATATTTTCTGATGTACCTGAGAAACTGGAAGGAACAGAATGCATTAATTTTATAAAAGTACAAATAAGAAACTAGAGTGGTGTTCCACAGCAGGATTTGTTAATTGAAAGGAAGCATCATGTGTATGCCCTATATATGAAAATGGAGAAACTAGTGATCTTAAAACTTATGCTCTATATATGGCCATGAGAAAGCAGCTAAGACCTATAATAGCAGATACGATCGTACAAGCAGAAAGAGTCACTCCTGATAAAACTGTGGCAGAAGGGAAAAGTGCTGTACACCAGGCAGAAGAGAAGCACGTTTGTCCAAGTAATCAGAGAATGTCAATAGGTAGGTGACCGATTCACCTGCTGTATAGAGCTGTCATTATAATATTGCTGCCTGGATGATCATAGACAATTTTGGTGCAGATCTGGCTAAGAAGGAAATAAAAAAGTTTATCCAACAATGAGTGTGCCAACAACCAGAATTTTACTTTGCTTCTTATTCTTCTGATGAAAACAAAGCCCATACAGAGACTCTACCAGTGAAACATTTTAATTTTTTCCAAAGAAAACTGCTTGAGAGAGAAAAAACAGGAACTTACTAAAAGAATCAGGTGTACCTTAGACTTGAACCAGAGACTGGTGTTGGAAGATGGAGATAATCAAGATAAAGACCAGTCACACTGAAACCAGTGAATAAATAGACGACTATAAAGCATATACCCCATTAGATATAGGAATAGACATGAATGTGGTTTGTAAGAAAAAGAGGCTAAGAAAGACAGGAATTTTGTTGACTGTATTAAACTGATGGGTGAACTATAAAGCATACAGCCTGCTTTATGTCATCAATGTTTAAAAAGACATTGAAATGAATAAAGAAGTGAATGTAAGTAAAATAGTTTTGCTCATTTTAATATTTGTATAAAAATCATAATGCAAGTTGGATGTTATATTGTAAAACAGTTTTTAATGGGGCGCAGTCAGGGGTATTTTAAATGTGAGGTGGGGGAATCTTATCTGTGACTGCTGTACATGTTAATTAAAGCAAACAAGTACTTTTTTCTTAGTTATAAGATATACATGCTTTACACTGTAACAAGATAAGAAAGGCTGTACTAAAGCAAATTAAAGTCCAAAGACAGTGAAACTCGCTACAGACTCAGCAGATGAAGTGCTCAGCCTAAACTCAATAAAGGTGAAGAGGACCCTACAGCAGGTGACCCCTAAGAAGGCTGCAGGACCAGACAACATCATGGGAAAGGTGTTAAAGGACTGTGCTGAACAACTGAGCACTCTACTCATGGATATATTTAACATCTCCCTCCATCAAGTGAAGGTAACCAAATGATTCAAAAACACAAATATTATTCCACCGCCAAATAAATCATCTCCTTGAATCCTCAATGACTACAGACCAGTAGCCCTCATGACCACTGTTATGAAAAGCTTTGAAAGGTTATTCAAAAAATACCTGACAGCATGCCTTCCAGTGGCACTAGATCCACTCAGGTTTATATATTGTGCCTGTTGCTCCATGGTGGATGACATTTTGCTTGCACTGCATCTCTCATTGACACACCATGAAAACAAGGACAGCTATGTTAGAATGTTGTTTATTGACTTAAGATCAGCATTCAGTGTTGTCATCCCACAACAGCTAATAAAAAACTTGTTCATCTAGGTATCCACACCCATATGTGCAACTGGATCCTGGACTTCTTGACTGAAAGACCTCAAAGGGTATGTGTGGGCAATAACTCTTTGAAAAGCATCACAATCAATACAGACGTACCTCAAGGCTGTGTGTGTTGAGTCCACTACTGTTTACTGTACTAAACCATGACTGTAAAGCTAGATTCAACAGCAACCACATCATCAAGCTTGTAGAAGACACTACAGTCATGGGTCTCATCAGTAAAGGAGAAGAAAAAGACAATAGGGAGGAAGTGAGTACACTGACTGATGTGTCAAGTACAACCTCAACCGTAATGTCAACAAAACAATGGAGATCATAATGCACTTCAGGAAAACACAACCAGCTCATTCCCTTCTCATGAGTAATGGTGAGATGGTGGAAAGAGTAAAGACCACAAAATTCCTGGGGGTCCACATTGCAGAGGATCCATATTGGTCAATAAACACCAGTCATATAGTAAAGTAGGCTCATCAACATCTGCATTTCCTGAGGAGACTAAGGAAAGCAAGTCTACCACCCCATCCTCTCCACCTTTTATAGGGGTACCATAGAAAGTATCCTAACATGTAACTTTTCATTGTGGTACAGGAGCTGCTCAGTTGCAGACCAAAAAGCCCTACAAATGATAGTGAAAGTGGCAGAGAAGATAACGGGCTCCAAACTTCCAACACTACAGGAGCTATACACAGCATGATGTCACAAGAGAGCTACAAAAATAATCAAGAATCCTACACACCCTGGTTATGAACTATTCACACACTTGTTATCCAGCAGAAGATACCACAGCCTGCTCTGAAAAACATCCCGGTTCAGAAACAGCTTCTTCCTTCAGGTAGTGAGACTTTTGAACTCTGGCAAAAGTCTCAGGGAAGCCAGACACTGATAAGATATGGGATAGCCAACTCTTTTGGTGCAAATAAATGAGAGATAGTTTGAATTCTAAACATAAACAATGCATGGACGGCAATGAATGTGCAATATTATACTAACTAGATTCTCTTATTCATGTGAGAATCACACAGTGCAATAGAAACTTGTGCAATAAGAAATCATTCAGCTGTTGAAAAATTATAGATAAGATAAATTGTGGTAATATGCAGTAGAACAGCCTGTCTAATGTGACATGATGAATATATGTCTATTGTATATGTTATTGTATGTACATATGTATATGTCTTCTCAGTTCAAGCCTGATGCATACAATTTTATTTAGACTGCACTTGTATAGGCTAAATGACAATAAAGTTTACTTTGACTAAAGTTAATTTTATGTTGTGATGTTAAGCTGCTGGGAGTGTAAAAGTGTACTGATCATATTATATGTAGAAGGAGGATAATAACCCCCCCCCCTTTTACAGAAGTGGATATCTAAATTAATGTTCTTGATTTAAGCTACATACAATTATTTTTAAGCAAATATTCTTTAAACATGAGACAAAATTATTAAAGGCATGACAAACTGTACATCACTTGCATTTGCAAACTTTTTGGCCATTTGCATTAGCAAATGCCCTCAGTGGGAGACAAGAAGTCTGTAAGTGCAGGCAGCTTAAATGGAAACCCTGTACAATGAGGTCTGAGTGAAATTTAGAAAGATTCTTTCATGTATCTCTCACACACACACACACACACACACACACACACACACACACACACACACACACACACTGCTGACTGCTTTTACCTGGAGAAAGATTGTTTATGGGTGCAAAAAATTAATCCTGAGGACTGAAAGAAATGTAAATGGTATAGTGTAACTGTCATTAAAGGTATAGTAGCAAGCAGTTCAATGAAAAATAAATTAAGTTTAAAACTGTTTGGAGTGCATAACTCAGAACAAGCTGTTACATCACCAGCTGCCTTTTTACTTACATGCATTTTATATAACAGTACATAACTTAATTTATTTATTTAAAGGTTACCAGTACACTTTTTCTATTAGCTAAAAATTAATGTGTACTGAAAGCTTGAAATCTGATTTTTTTCACATCTGGGAGGACAATAGAGTTAAGAAAAGAACAAATAGTAATCAGTGTAAGTGAAATCACAGGCTACAACATGCAGATTAGCATGGGTAACCTTAATTTTTGATTAGGTAATCCCTTGGATTAAGCCACTGATTTGGAGCAACTGTTCCTATCTGGAGAGGTAAACTTCATTTGTTGAAGTGTATATAGTTTTTCTAAGTTAAAGGGGATGTGGGTTCTGAAAATGTATTTAGTTTTTGTTTGAGTGTTTTCATTGTAGCAAAAAAAAAACAAGTTTGAATGGAGAAGAGCAGAAGCAACTTATAAAAGATAAACCTGCCAAACATTAGTGTGTGCATGTAAGCCAAAAGTTGGAAATGCACATTCAAAAGAACTGCCATTTATAATAGGTGGAAATAAGCTTTCTATCACAATGGTTACTCTGTTCATGCTGTCATGAGATGTGGCCTAACTGATATACACAAAAATCAAACAGTATTGATTTATATTAAGACATCTAGGGTGCAAATAGCAATATTGCAAGAGACATATTTGGATACAAATAAGTACAAAGATTTGCAAAGAGACAATTTCAAGGTGGATGCTTAGCAGAATATCAGGGACAAAAAAAGGAGTGGTAGTTATGCTGTTTGCTAGAGAGGTCGTGATAATGATAGAAGAAGGAAAAAAGACAATACTGGTAGTAAGGAAATATTGAATTACACTGGTATGCATTTATACCCCACCAAAGCTGCTCTTATAGAACTTAAGAGAATTTTGGTAGAAATAATTGACTTTCAACAGGGAGTATTATTTATGGGCAAGTACTAGAACATGATTTGCAATTTGCGTCTGGGTGACCCAGAAGGGAACATATAACAAATGGGGTAGATATCTGAAGAAATATATGAGAATATTTGATAAGGAAGATATGAATTAAATAGCAGGAACTCAGACAGAAGTTACATGTTATTCCTCAAGGTACAACAACTGGGCTCGACTGGATAGGAATTATATTTCGCAGGAACATGTATATTTATCTCTGACACACGTTGGATAACTATTTCAGATCATGTACCAATAAGAACTTAGATAATGATGCAGGTGGTTATAATTCAGAATTTAAAGGGATGATGATGAAGCAGGGGGGTTCAAGAAATAGAGACTGGGATTTTGGATGCAGTTCCTTAAGGACAATAATAACAACCATATAAAATATTGTATTCATTAAGTAGCAGAAAGTACTCTAAGAACTAAGCCAACATAAGAATGGAGAAAGAAGATTTTGGCAATAGGGGTGACTGCAAGTAAGGGTACAGAAAATAGGCAAGAGGGGGCTGAAATGTATTGGAGTAAACTGGCAAAGGAAAAAATGTATTAAGAGCAAATAACTACAAAGGGAAAGGTAATTGAGTGGGATGAGGCCAAGAAGGCATTTTGACTGCAGGCTAGAGACTGCCTTCCCTACCAGGGATTAATATCAGAATATAGGCAAAGAGGAAAGGATAGGGGGATCTTAAGTGAAAAACCTGCTCTGTCAGACGTTTTAGTTAAATGTAGAACAGAAGCTGCTGTTAAAAAGGGATAATTAGTACACCGTACAAAATATTACATGATAATTATAAGAATCAATCATAGGAGGTTAGAAAGATTAGGAACAGAGTCTGAAAAAGCAATTTATAAGAGAACAATGGAAGGACATTTGCATGACTCCCAAGTGTACAACAAAGTCTAGAAGGTTTAGGATCTTTGCTTGAAAGTGCTTGTATAGGTATTTTTATACTCTTAGTAGACTTCAAAGAATTTTTCCTCAGGTACATAATAAATGTGGAGATGTGATAGGGAAGAAAGAGGTAACTAGAAGCATGTGTTTTGGGAGTGTAATGAGTTGGCAGACTTTAAAAATTCCCTACAGAGTATTCTGTCAGAAATACTGGGTGAGCAAATGGGTGTAACTAAGGAAAGTATTTTTTTTAAGCTGGAACACAGTATCTAAATCACCTAGACATATTAATGCCTTATTAAGTCCAACTCTGTTGGCTGCCAAAAAAAGCAATTACTAGAAAATGAAAATCAAAGTCTAAACCAACAGTATTTGAAGAACTGAATATTATAAAAGAGACAAAATAACTGGAAGAATGATCTTTAGAAAAGGTGAGGAGCAAATTGCATAGAAATAAATGAAATTGTGGGAACAATGCATTTAGAATAATGCTCTGGTGGATGAGGTTTAAGAGAAGGAAAGGAATTCAGACATTTATATAATGTTGGACTGATGATAGTTTTAAGGAAAAAGAATATATGTGAAGCATAATGTATTTAAATGGAATAAATGTTAATATGATTTGTTTCCTTCACTGTTAATGTATGTTTGTCTGTGTTTTAAGTGATAATTTAATAAACATATTTAAAAAAAAGTTAGCCACAGATGGCTAATCTGGTCCTGTAGACCCAGTGAACAAGGACTGCTACAGGGAACAAAAAAATTTTACATATGCATACATAAATAAATTAAATAAATAAATGTGCCAAGTCCAGCAGCTCCATGTCTGTACAAGTAACTGTGGCACCTATACTTGTAGATTATTAATGTGGTGGATCTTTCTTGGTTTATTGCACTGACTCCTTATTGTGGCACCAGTACCAATGCCCACATCACTTTCTGATTGCGGTACATGTAAAGTTTTGTGGCACCTGTGTATCATTCTTGAATTGTACTGTGCTTGCAAACTTTTGTGGCATCTGTATGTTATTGTTAAATTGTTATGCATTGCATACAAAGTTCTGTGACACCTGTGCTTATGCTATTTTTTTTTTTTTTGCATCAATTTAGAATTATCATACTGTGCTTACTAGTCTTGAGGTACCCATACCTATAACGTGTATCATTATTACCTGTGTTGGTATTGTTTTACTTTCAATTGTTGTATTATGTTTGCTACTTCTATAGAATTGTGCCTAAATAACATGCCACTTCTGCCTCATCTTATCACTTTTAAATTGTAGAACTGCACTAGCCTATCTTGTGTAACCTGTGCCTGTATCTTGTACTGTCTTTGCTTATGCTGGCACCTTGTATCAATTCTAATTATTGTACTGTATCTGCTAGACCTTGGGCACCATTGCCTATATCCTGCATCTTTCTTCCTAATCATAATATGCATATATAATATCTGGTTCTGCCTTACTGCACTGTGCATATAGTATTTGGTTCACTATATAATTAATGCACCCAATCATAGACTCATTTGCAATACCATTGCATACACTATTGGAACACACCACCAAATTCACTTTATTTCTGTCCATATAGCACCCAGTCGACCATTACTGTATCTCAATTAAAATAGAACCCTTGAACCATTATTACTTGATCCCCTCCACCATCAGATTACCTATGGAAGTTGTCATGGTACTCATTATTACTTGATCCCTTCCACCATCAGATTACCTATGGAACTTGTCATGATACCCATTATTACTTGATCCCTTCCACCATCAGATTACCTATGGAAGTTGTCATGATACCCATTATTACTTGATCCCTTCCACCATCAGATTACCTATGACAGTTGACATGGTACCCATTATTACTTGATCCCTTCCACCATCAGATTACCTATGACAGTTGACATGGTACCCATTATTACTTGATCCCTTCCACCATCAGATTACCTATGGCAGTTGGCACAGTACCCATTATTACTGAATCTCTTCTTCACCAAAAATCCGAGTACAGTGAGACCACAGTCTACCTTTAACTTATCTCTTGCCAGCCTACAAACATTTAATATCCTGAGGCAGTGTAGCAACTGCTTCATGTTCATTGACAACTTACTGCTGCTGCTACTTAACATGAGAGATGTAGATACCTATTTAAAAATGTGACAAACTTGTTATGTCACATGGTTAGTAGAGCTCACCATATCTCTGCATCAGCACAACACAACACTAACACTAAGCCCACACATGCTCAGGTATTAACTAAATCCTTTACTAAGTCTCCTAGGCAATGCCCCTAGACATGTAAACATCAGCAACACATTCACACATCACTTGCTACACTCACAATACATCAAGTTGATACAGCAGTCACAAAAACATCTTCAGCTGCCAGCACAAACAAGGGTCACCTAAGCTGAACTCTTAAGCCCTTAAGATTGTCTGAGCATGCTACTACACATGATGACATTCTACTCTTAGGTAACTCTATAGACAGAAATAATGATGCACCAGTGATTAGGCTAAACAAAGACCAAGTGATGAGAAGTTGTTTTCAGTTGCCAGAACTTGTGGTGTCACCAAGGCACTAAGACCTCTTTCCCCCAGTATACATATGACTTGGTCATTGCACACATGAACATGAATGATATTAGATGTCCCACTTTGCAAGATTTGAGGAGAGAGAGGTGGTTGAGCGCTCAGTGTATTTCTCTGCTGCTGGAAAAAAATATAGTCCTGAACAGTATCTTGCCATCACATCAAATGATGCTAAAATGCAAGTAAAAATGACTTTTGTGTCACCTTGGAGGGAGATGGTAGAGAGTCCTGTCTGCTTTGTAAAATATGAACGTCATCTTTCCCCTCAGGGCTTACATATATTGACTTAAGTGTTTTCTATCCCCATTATGCATTTTTAAGTAGTCTGCCTTCTGCACCTACCAACCCAGTGAGTCCAAACAAAGCCAATCTCAATACGGTATCACTCAATGCTAGAAGTGCAAACAAGAATATGCTTGGTCTCAAGGTTTTTTACTGATCTTTGAAAACATACACATTTGAATAATAACAGAGACATGGTTCTAATGCACTGAAAACACTACATCTTTACCAGAGTTTAATACCTAGTGATGATGGTTGCATTTCTGGTGGTGTGGTGTGTCTGTATTCATTCCCAGTCTCACCTTCCAGTCTCTAATCCAGTAGGATAATGACCCAGACATCTTGCATATCTGGATATCTGAAAACAAGTTCACCTATCATAATTTTGCTAATTTCAAAATTCTTCTTTATTTCCCATAGCTCATGGCACCTACTTAAACAAATTACTGTTGTTAACTATTGAACCAAACACATTAATTCTAGGAGGTTTAAACTACCCATCTATAAAGCTGGCAAACATACACCATAAACAACAAACAGGTTCCTAGACATCATCAATACTAATTCTCTAAACCAGGTAGTACCCTGCACTACTAGGGAATCAATGTACTTGGTCTTTTTCATGCAATTATAGCATCAGTGCACCTACAGCTGCCCTATTTCTGATCATATCAGACCACCGTGCTGTCCTTTTTTCTATAAGATCCCTTCCTAAGATACCCTTCAATCTTATTGTCTTCAGTAGTTTCTCTAAAGACAATCTTCTAACACTCTCTGATGACCTAAGGAGATTTAAACATCTATACCTCATGGGGACTCCATAGCGAATGTGGTCAGTTATACCATGATTTCTACTCCTGCATCAAGGTAGCTCTCCCCATCCATAACAAATACAACACCAAATTTTGAAACATGCCGCTGTTGTGAAACCCTCATATCAACAGACTTTACAATAAAAGAAAAAAATGCTGGCCTTTAGAAATAAACTCAAACAACCCCACATTAGATGTGACCTCAAAAAGTTAAGTAAATAACTCAGAAGTAAGAGCAACACCTGCTATGCCAAGCATGGATTAAGTATTGCAACTGTATTAAAAGATAACCACAAGTATTTTTTAACTATGCCAGGAATCTTAGAAATAATACTCAGCATTGCAGTGACCTCTAAATGGTACTACTTACTCTGAGCCAGAAGATATCTCCAACATATTAGAGGATAAATTTAGCACAGAATTCCCTGTCTCCCCTCCTTGTTTCTCTCTCATTCCATTCTGTTTGTGATACCAGCTATAATTCAGAACAAGTCTTTAAAGTCTTCTCAAAAACAAAAAAAACACTACATCTGTGGGGCCTAACAGCATACCAGACTGTCTTTTTGTTAAAGTAAAACATTCACTGATTCCCTCTTAAACCTTTTCACTCTTAGCCTGTTCACAGGATATGTGCCTGAGGCCTTAAAGAAATCTATTAAGGAGCTCCTCCACAAGAGCAGCCCCACCACTGACTCAGGAAAACATAGACTAATTAACTCTACCAGCATAATTTGTAAAGTAATGGAACATATCATTATGAAGTTCACAAACAATGTGGTTGGCAGCTTACAAGCTCTTGATCCTTACCAAGCTGGCTCTGTGAAACTATTTCACACCTACTAAAAATGGTGAATTTCTTTAGAAATTCCTAAAGATAGTTGATACATGGTGGTCAAAAGAGAGTTTGTTGATCATGAAGGTACGTTCATAGGTGTTTACAGGCTAACGACCGCAAGTGCCTTTTTAACCCTAGCCATGCATCCCAAATCTCTGACAAGTTCTGATACCCTTGATAAGTGTAAGCATGGGCCTGCGAGATGAACCATTTACAGGTTCATAAGTTCATAGTTTAATATGTCCATTACAGACATAGGTGCCAAACCAGGGATGAATTTCCAATTTCCCATCCAATTGTCCAGGTTGCACTTAAATTGGGTTAGGGAAGAACTCTGCTTCACATGGATAGGAAACCTATGAAGGTACATAGATGTATGGGGTAATGGCAATTGTTGCACTCTGCCTGCCTGGATCTAGCCAAAACCTTTAACAGCATATCACATTCCAGTGTTATTGAGAAATTGAGCAAGTTAAATGTTAACCCTTAAATAACTAATGAATAGCAAACTTGTTCTCAGACAAGATGCACATAGTCAGAGTTGGTGGAACACTCTCCTTGAAAGGCAGGTCACCATTGCAGTCCCACTGAGCTCTGTTCTAAGTCACTCCTTTTGGCATATATTTTGTTGATGTCCAGCCTGATGTCAGTGCTGTCAAGCTGACTAACTTTGCTGATGACTATAAATTCAGACCTGTCAAGAACTCACCAGATGTCATCTGTACTTCTCAAAAGGGCTAAAACCACACAAACTTCTGATGTCAGCACCATAGTCTTATTCTCGTTCCAAAGAAATGTTTTATTGTTTTCTTTGGGAAGTAAAAACACTCTTATACCTACCTCATGAATGATACCTCCCTCAAAACAGAAACAAATTCCTAGAGTCAGAACCATGATTTTATTCTCAGTGCTAAGAAATATAGTATTGTTCTCTTTGGGAAGCAAGAAGACCACTTTACCTGTCTCATGAATAATACCTCCTTAAAAGAGATGTCATCATACGAGATCTAGGAACATTCATGTGTAAAAAGCTCTCTTTTGGCCACCATATATCAGCTGTCTTTAGGAAGTCCTTCCATTTTAAAGGCATATCTTCCTGGTCATATTAAAGTTATTGTTACTCTCTACTCCTCTCATATCATATCCATAAAAGACGGAGATGCTCCCTTTGGCTTGCTTCTCTCCAAGCATATGGCCCATCCTGAAAAACCAAAAAGCTTCCTTACAAAGAAAATCTCATATGCAAGATCCATAATCTAACAGAATATCTAAAAGCCCTATCAATCTACTCTACCTGCTACTGACATCTTCATAGTGACCTTTGCTTAGCTTCATCATCATCATCATCACCCCGCCATTTTCTCATTTTTATACAGATCGAGTGTCATGTCAACTATCACCATGTATCTCAGCCACTCTTTTACATTATTCAGCAGTCATTTCCAGCTATCACAGATCTCTCACACAATTCATTCATCACTTGGCTGGACACCCTCATCTTCTCAACCCTTCTTCCTATTTGTCCCAAATCGTATTTAACAGACTGTCTTCAATTTTCCTGAATGTGTGTCCAAATCATCATAATCTGTTCTCCTTAAATTTCTCTGAAGTTGGGACTACTCCTGCACCTATTCTGATGTGTTCATCTTGTCATCTGTTCCACAGTGTGCATTTTACTACCCATCATGGGAATCTCCATCACTTCTAGCTTTCTCATCTGCTCTGCTTTCACTGCCTGGGTTTCTGTGCCACACAAAAGCATGGTTTATACCATTGCTTTATCCACCTTACGTTTCAGCTTTTTTGGCTTTCACACATTACCCCTGATACTGAGCCAGCTGCCTACAGCACCTCTGATTCTAGCTTTGACTCCGTCATTCAAACTTTCCTTGTCCTCAGACATACGTCCCAGATATCTGAAGCTGTTACCCTGTTCCATTATTTTCCCTTCTGTCTCAGTATTCAGCTTCTTCTGATTTCTCTCATTCATTGCCATGATCACTGTCTGGCCTGTACTCATCTTAATCCCATGTGTCTTTAGTTTTATATTCCAGTCCTCTATCATTTGAAGTTTAGAATCTGCTTGTAGTGTCAATTCTCTGCATATGCCAGCTTTGTTAATCTGTATTCCCAACTGTTTTGCTAATATAGTCCATCACAAATATGAACAGGGGCAGGCTCAGAGCTTAACCCTGATACACACCCACTGGGAATCCCTCTGAGTTTAAACACTGTTTGTATTTCTAGTTTTGGATCCTTATACATAGATTGTGCTAATTCTACTGATGTTTCCCAAGACTTTGAACCGCTGCTTGACCTTTTAAATGCTCATAACACAGCTATCCCCACTATTATCCATTCTAGGGATCTAAATAAGCTCCTTCACCATATTAAACAAATAGTTCCCAAATTCTATTTTAATCCATCCTGGATGAGTGGAATGGGATCTGTAAGTTCAGCTGTAGTCTAACTCCTCAGACCATCATAGATGAGAAAGCAAGTATTGGAAAGTTACTGGCTAGGCTCCTAGTGATCTACTCAACTGACAACATAGTATAGACCTATAAACTTATGAATCACTCTGCCAGTTCTCTGGTTCAGATTCCTACTACTTCTGGTTCAGATTCCTACTACTTCTGGTTCAGATTCCTACCACTTCAACAAAACTTTTTTTTTTTTCTCTTTTGCCTGAACCTTCTTGTGTTCTGACTGTCCTTCTCAAACATTTTGGAAATATACAGTATATTTCAGAGCATTTGTTATAACTGTATTTGCTATAACTGATTTAAGTATTTTTTTCTGGCTTTTTGATTATTTACTGCTTAGCGACTGCATTTTCACCTGTTTATACAGCTCTGCATTCTATTTAAACTGTTTTTGTGTTGATTAACTGTTTTGCACTTTTAAAAAGATATTTGTTGCTTAATTTTACCTGTAGGCTAACAAACTCAAGTGTGCTAGCCGTTTAAAAGCATTTATAGCATTTACTATCTGTTTTTCCTCTGTTTTCTGCAAAAAAGACAAAAACAAAAAATCTTGTTTTCCCGCCTTACTGAACTAGAATAGTCCAGTCTTCAGAGTTTGCTGATCTCTGGGCTTCGTCTTGGTTCCTGTGCTATTCCATATACTTATTTGGATAAAAGGAAGCATCTTTGTTCACCAGTGGGAGTGGGGAGCACTGAGCAGCCTATTTGTCCCTAGAGGAGTGGTACCAGCCAGAAACTTGTAGTCTATTGGCCATTTTTGGTCAATTCCTAGCTCTTTTCAACCCCCTGCTATAAAGCCCACTTTAGCGTGCTTTTTCGCTTGTATTCAACTCAGCACAGCTCCTCGTGGTGTCCTGCAGAGTTCTACAAGCAGCAGAGAGCAAAAGAGTGACTTTTTCCTGATTTAAGTATTTTTTTCTGGCTTTTTGATTATTTACTGCTTAGAGACTGCATTTTCGCCTGTTTATACAGCTCTGCATTCTATTTAAACTGTTTTTGTGTTGATTAACTGTTTTGCACTTTTAAAAAGTTATTTGTTGCTTACCTGTAGGCTAACACACTCAAGTGTGCAAGCCGTTTAAAAGCATTTATAGCATTTACTGTCTGTTTTTCCTCTGTTTTCTGCAAAAAAAAAAAAAAAAATCTTGTTTTCCCACCTTACTGAACTAGAATAGTCCAGTCTTCAGAGTTTGCTGATCTCTGGGCTTCGTCTTGGTTCCTGTGCTATTCCATATACTTATTTGGATAAAAGGAAGCGTCTTTGTTCACCAGTGGGAGTGGGGAGCACTGAGCAGCCTATTTGTCCCTAGAGGAGTGGTACCAGCCAGAAACTTGTAGTCTATTGGCCATTTTTGGTCAATTCCTAGCTCTTTTCAACCCCCTGCTATAAAGCCCACTTTAGCGTGCTTTTTCGCTTGTATTCAACTCAGCACAGCTCCTCGTGGTGTCCTGCAGAGTTCTACAAGCAGCAGAGAGCAAAAGAGTGACTTTTTCCTGATTTAAGTATTTTTTTCTGGCTTTTTGATTATTTACTGCTTAGCGACTGCATTTTCGCCTGTTTATACAGCTCTGCATTCTATTTAAACTGTTTTTGTGTTGATTAACTGTTTTGCACTTTTAAAAAGTTATTTGTTGCTTAATTTTACCTGTAGGCTAACACACTCAAGTGCGCAAGCCGTTTAAAAGCATTTATAGCATTTACTGTCTGTTTTTCCTCTGTTTTCTGCAAAAAAAAAAAAAAAATCTTGTTTTCCCACCTTACTGAACTACAATAGTCCAGTCTTCAGAGTTTGCTGATCTCTGGGCTTCGTCTTGGTTCCTGTGCTATTCCATATCCTTATTTGGATAAAAGGAAGCGTCTTTGTTCACCAGTGGGAGTGGGGAGCACTGAGCAGCCTATTTGTCCCTAGAGGAGTGGTTCCAGCCAGAAACTTGTAGTCTATTGGCCATTTTGGGTCAATTCCTAGCTCTTTTCAGCCCCCTGTAATAAAGCCCGCTTTAGCGCACTTTTTCGCTTGTATTCAACTCAGCACCGCTCCTTGTGGTGTCCTGCAGAGTTCTACAAGCAGCAGAGAGCAAAAGAGTGACTTTTTCCTGATTTAAGTATTTTATTTCTGGCTTTTTGATTATTTACTGCTTAGCGACTGCATTTTCACCTGTTTATACAGCTCTGCATTCTATTTAAACTGTTTTTGTGTTGATTAACTGTTTTGCACTTTTAAAAAAGTTATTTGTTGCTTAATTTTACCTGTAGGCTGACACACTCAAGTGCGCTAGCCGTTTAAAAGCATTTATAGCATTTACTGTCTTTTTCTGCAAAAAAAAAAAAAAAAATATCTTGTTTTCCCGCCTTACTGAACTAGAATAGTCCAGTCTTCAGAGTTTGATGATCTCTGGGCTTTGGCTTGGTTCCTGTGCTATTCCGTATCCTTATTTGGATAAAGGGAAGCTTCTTTGTTCACCAGTGGGAGTGGGGAGCACTGAGCAGCCTATTTGTCCCTAGAGCAGTGGTTCCAGCCAGAAACTTGTAGTCTATTGGCCATTTTGGGTCAATTCCTAGCTCTTTTCAACCCCCTGCTATAAAGCCTGCTTTAGCGCGCTTTTGCGTGATTTAGCGTGGAGCTGCCCATAGAGCACCATCGGGCAGCGCCGGTTAAACAAGGTTAAACTATTTCTGGCTCCGTAAAGTCTGCTCTTCAATTTTTCCCTTAGAACTTCTCTACTTGCAATCTAAACAGTCTATTCTCTATCTCAAAAGCTCAGCACTTGCTCCTAAAGCATTTTTATATAGGTAAAGTACTTATATACTAAACAAAGTACTACATTAGCCTAGAATCCCCTTGAGTACCCATTTCCCTATAGGTCCCTTCTGACTCAGTTACACAGCAAACTTTTTCACTTTTTCTAGCATGTCAAGGGTCAGTTGCTAGCATCCTCTCCTGTTCAGCTGGTGAATCTGGGCATCTTGAGGCAATGTTACAATTGCCTCATGTACACTGACAACCCACTCCTTCTCCCACAAAACACAAATACATGTGAGAGATGCAACTATATAGCCAAACTGGAGGCTGAGCTCTCTCAACTCAGGACTGGCAAGACCAGACAGGAGGAGAAGGAAACCACGCACACCACAAACCCAGTTTCACATAGAACTATCACAACTGCAAAACAAACACATAAACACACAAAGACATACTCGGAGGCACTGATCAAAAATCTACCAAAACTACAGAGGCCTCCAAAGCAGACACCCAAGCAACTGCCACCTCAAGACATAAGACATGCAACACATAGTTCTCAAAGTCAGTGTGCTAAACAGTCACAGCCCTTAAGGCCAGACACAATGCCAGACACACTTGTTATAGGTGACTCCATAGTCAGACACACTGACGTCCCACTCACCAGAATGAACAAGGAAAAGATCACAGTAAGCTGCCTCTCGGGCGCTAGAATCCGCCACATAACACAAGCACTCAGGTCACTCCACAGCAAGTCCAAGTATGACTCAGTCATTGTCCATGCCGGTGTGAATGACCTGAGACGTACCTCCCTGGACTACATGAAAAGAGACATAGAGGAGCTCTCAGATTATGTAGACCAGGCCGGTATGACCCTGACCCTGAGCAGTATCCTACCCTCACCAAGAATGATGCCACAATACAGAGACAAAATGATCAGCTTTAATAATTGGCTTAATTACTGGTGTCATTCTAAGGGGATCCAATGTCTGTCTGCCTGGGATGACATGCTTGACAAGCCACGCTGCTTCATAAGGGACGGCTTGCACCTGTCACCCCTGGGCTTCCGGATATTGGCAAAGACTCTTGCCACCCCCATAGTGCCTTTTTTAGGCAAGGCTCAAATGATAAACCTACTGCCCTAGAAAACAAAAATGGAAAAAAACTAAGGGTAATACTGCTCAATGCCAGAAGTCTAAACCTCAAGATGCATGCCCTCGAAGCCCTCCTCAGTATGGAGAACATTGATGTCTGTGCTGTGACTGAAACCTGGTTCAAGGCTCCTGAGAGCACCCCAGCACTATCAGGTTATACCTCATATCATGCGTTCCGGTCCCAAAATCCGGACCGAACCACAAAAGGAGGGGGAGTATCCATATTCATAAAGGATACCCACACCTCCAGGTTAGTGGCAATGCACGAAGCATTGGAGACCATCCAGGTGCAATTAACCATAGGTAAAACTACCCTACAGTTTGTAGCATGCTACAGACCACCCTCTCAAACTCAGGAAACCCACACAGCCTTCCTGAAGACACTGGAGAGTATGAATGTCTCTCCAAACACCATCATATTGGGTGACTTCAACTACCCAAACATAGACTGGGAACATTACTCAAGCCCCAACACCCTAGCCCAAAGGTTCCTGGAGTTCATAAACTCAAATGCTATGGAACAACTAGTCACCATTCCCACAAGAGGAGAAAATATACTAGACCTGATCATCACAAACATGGGGACAAAATGCTCCACACCAGAAGTATATCCCTCATTGGTGAGATCAGACCATAAATTAATCTCACTGGAGATCCACATCCCGCACCCAACCCCAGCAAAAAAGACCACAGTGAAGAACTTCTCAAAAGCAAACTTCACACTTCTTAAGACTGGAGTGGTATCCTTCAAGGCCCCCGAGCCAGTGGAAACCACAACCCACGCTGCTAAAACCCTTACAAATGCCTTCTACGAGCACCTCCAGGAATGTATGGATCAAGCAATCCCTAATAAAATCAAGACCCTTTCCACCAAAGGCAGGCACCCGGTCTGGTGGACCCCAGCCATAAACAAACTCTACAACAAGAGGAGAAAGCTACTACATGACAGAGCAAAATCCCTAAAAGGGAAGGCATCTCTGATCAATACTAGCAAAAAACTACGATCACTCATAAAATCATCCAAGGTCAACTATGAGAGAAAAATCGCTAAAGACACAAAAGACAATCATAAGGTCTTCTTTAGCTATGTTAGAAATCTGGGTGGAAACTCCCAGATATGCTCAGAATTAGTCCAAAATTATACAAAAATCACTGAACCCACAGACATTGCCAACATACTGGCAGACAGGTTCAGTGCAAATTTCTCCCCTCCCTCCCCCCCAAAAGGAGAAATATCTATCCCACCAGAGTCTAGCCTCCCAAACATCTCAGATGCCCAGGTGAGAGCTGCTCTCTCTAAAGCAAAAAACACAGCATCAATGGGACCGGACGGTGTCCCCGGCTGTGTGCTACACAAACTCAATGAGGAACTAAACCCACACATAAGGCTGCTATTTAATCTTAGCCTTACTACAGGATACGCACCAAAGAATGGCGTACGGCAACTGTGGTCCCACTCCACAAAGGCGGTGCTTCTATGGACCCTGCAAATTACCGCCCCCATAAGCTTGACGAGCCTTGTCTGCAAAGCTATGGAGAGGATCATAATGGAACTCATAAATAAAGACACTGGGGACCTACAGACACTGGATCCTACCCAATTTGGCTTTGTCAAGGGCAGATCCTGCCTCTTGAACTTGGTCGACTTTTTCGAAACAGTCACTAAGGCCATTGATGAGGGTAAGGCAGTTCACACAGCCTACCTTGACCTAGCAAAAGCGTTCGACACAATACCCCACTCGGGCATCATAGAAAAGCTCACCAGCTTAGATGTAAACCCATATGTCACAAGATGGGTTGCAAACTGGCTCAAGGACAGAACCCACAGGGTTAGAGTTGCTGGTGGCATGTCAGACTCTAAGCCGGTCACGAGCGGTGTCCCACAGGGCTCAGTCCTGGGCCCCCTCTTGTTCGGCATTTATTTTTCTGAAGTGCAGGCAAACATAGGGGGATTGTGGTTGACAAAATTTGCAGATGACTGCAAACTGGGCACCATAACTGACACTCCATCAGACACAGACATCCTCCAGAGAGGTCTCATAGAAATGGATAACTGGTGCCAGAGCCATGGCCTTAAGCTAAATGCCAAAAAAAGCATAGTCATACCCTTTGGGAAAAACAAGGTAACCCCTAATTACCACATAGATGGTAATCCATTAAACACGGAAGAAGTTATCAGGGACCTGGGGACCCAAGTTGACAGTAACCTCTCTTTTGACACTCACATTGCCAAAGTGGTTAGGAAGACCTTCTACATTGCCCACCTGATCATGAAGGGATTCACATCCAGATCAGGAGAGGTCATTGTACCCCTGTACTCTTCACTTATCAGACCAATGATTGAGTACAATGCCCCATTCGGAATGTACCTTACCCGACACCTGCAGCAGTTGGAAAGACCCCAAAAGTTCCTCACCAAAAGGATAAAGGGGCTCAAACATATGTCATACGCTGCCCGACTGAAGAAACTCCAGCTCTATTCAGACACATACCGTCTGCTCAGAGGTGATCTGTGCCTGACATACAAGGCCATGTCCAACCCGGAATTAATGGACATGCTCCACCTCAAAAAATCCAAATCCACCAGAGCCATGAGAGCAAGAGACTTAAACCTCAACACGGATATAAATAGGACGTGCTGGAGGGACAGATTCATCACCCAGAGACTCCCTACACTATGGAACAGACTCCCAGTCCATGTGAGGCAGAGCCCCTCACTGACTCTGTTCAAGAGAAATCTTGACGAGTGGCTGGGAGATCGTAGGTTCACCCCGGGAATCATCTCTGTGTCACTGCTGGACAGAGGCACATCAAACTAATGGGTATAGTATTCTCATCCTAAGGGGTGATGAAAGCCACACACACTCTGGCTAGGCTTATAAATGCCCTAGGGCAGATAGCCTAGTATGAACCTATGAACCTATGAACCTATCTGTCTCTTCTGACAGGTTATGGACTGCAACACCTATCTGAGTCGACCTCCCTACTCACCTCTATCTTCCTTTCCATGTGGTGCTGGCTCCAACATTGAGACCCTGGCTCTGTTTCCTCTTCATAATGTGTCACTGCTGTCTGCATCTGTCTTTTTATTCTCAGTTTCATGACTACATTTATCTCTGTCCACCTCATTCTGTGCCAGAGCATTTGTTTCTGTTCATGAAAAACACAGTCCACATCCTCTGCCTTTCCCTTCTAACCTTTTATTACCTCATCATGTCTAGCTGCTTTTTACTTCCTCCTGTTCACTCCCACTCTGACCTTTCTTGCCTATTATTCTACCTATTAGCATAGCTAGCTTTGCTATGGCTGAAAGTAGCCCCATTATCTTACACATCCCATATCACTGGCACCCCAAAGGTGCCTGAGCTAGACCACTGCTTCACATGCTGAACGCATTACAATTTCTTTTCTACTGTTCTTATCCAGCCTGTCCTATTCTTTTCA
>NC_056728.1:1569813001-1569895501 GCF_019279795.1 Protopterus annectens | reverse complement strand
TACAATAGCAGATTCAGTCTTCTAATACACTCCTTTGTTCCCCTGTAACACTTTCCCAACAGCTGCGTGTTATCTAGTAACACATAAACAAGGCCAAATCATCCCAGCAGGAAAGAGCAGAAGATTTCATTATTTCACATATTTAATTTCCTGACCCAGCAGATAATCACTTGTGAAAAGCATAAACATTAAAACTTGCTGAGCTAGCAGCTGCCAGAGTCAGAGGTCAACTTGCTACAAGCCACACTGCAGTTTCAAAACTTCTTGCAGTTACACATGAATTCATCCTTTTTGTTATATCATTAATAGAATAAAATGCATTACATACTACTTTTGCTTTTAAACTAGCACTTCACAGATATTCAAATACATATTTCTCTAACATTTTCCCTCCTATTAATACTTTTTATTCTATTCCGAAGTATGCATAACGTCATTTTGTTTCCTAACCTCTTCCACTAAGGATTTTCAGCTATGTGAGTCATTTGATCTATACTTCAGAAAAAGTTTTCGTCTGAGATCAATTTTTCAATCTCAATATCTTGGTACAAAGTTTCAGTAACAGATACAGCAATAAAATCTTTGATTAATCTTTTCATGCAGGGAATTCCACAACAAACACATGCTCCTATTAGGAGTAAACCCACACAAATAGCAATCAGAATATTCATTAGAATGGAACCCCACCCCCCCAAATAGATTCTGGAAGAAATCCGTCAGTGGGTTTGGGCCTGGTTCAGTCATGGCTGATACTTGCTGAATTACCTCTAGGTGGTTGTTAATTTCATGCCTATTGTCCGGAATGTATGCACAGCATTCTTCTTTGATAAGCGCGTACGTACCACCTCTCGCTGCTAGGGTGAAGTCAAGAGCCATTCGATTTTGTAGCACAACAGTTCTCATTGCATTCAGTTCATCAGTCACCAGTTCTAGGGCAGAGAAAGTTGCATTACTCATTACTTTGAGAAGTTTCGACAGCTTCCTCATCTCCCAGATTGATTTGACTGCTCCATATGCTGGGAATATTCCTGCCCAAGTTATAACACTGTCACTCAAGTCCATATGAGTCAATTTGCTTTTGTCCTTTACGTTATTATGGTCTTTCCAGCCAGCTTTGATCCGTCCTACTGGATTTACAGGCTTTTCAACTGGACCTTCAGGTTTTCGGGCTGCTTCTCTCACGTTTCGTATCTTACCCAAAGGTAATTCTGCAGTATTTCTTATAGCCGGAACCAGATAACCCAAAAAACAACTGCCGGACCAATTCTCAGGTAGTCATGTGTATGCTTTTTTCCCACAAATAAAATAACAATTTTCTTCTTTAGTACTAAGACGCATTAATCTTGCATGAAACATTTTCTGGTCTATAACTGACAATTGTTTAAATAAAACAGGATTCTTGCGAATTTCATTCATGGTTGTTTTCATTGAGTTCAAACATGAGTCATAATTAGTATTGCAAAGGGTATTGCCATTACTAGTCTTAATATAACACCGATAAGATATTGTTATATTACAATTGCTCCAGCCCACCTGGAGAGTGTCATTTTTATAAAAACATACAATTCCCTTTTGTGTGACAGGTAAAAACAAAGCTATTTTGTCCTGTGATCTCACAGTCCCTATGTCAAAAAGTAAATTTTCCCAAGTCTCATTTATCCACAGAGGGACAGCGGACATTATCAGTCCTCCATATGCTGTTGGTATAGCTGTACAAACCCAGCAATTTGAAATATTCATAGTCTCTGCATATACACTTTTCATGGCTAGGTATGTGTTAAAATTTGGATGCCAGTCTATAGATGTTTCGTCATGTCTTCCCACTTTCACTTGTGTGGTTGAGTGTAGGAAAAACCCCAAGAGGAAAATTGTCACAATTATAGTCAATAAATGTATACTCAACAAAATGATTATGCAACATCTCTGGGGTTGATCTATATTTCTATTTGCTATGTTCTTGGCCATTTTGCCCTTGTTGTATATCAGTCACAAAGTTTTTATCAAGTTGAAAGTTCTTTACCGGTTTGCAGTGTGTCAAATGGACCCAGGACGTCCTCTCAGCCACTCTGACTGCAGTAGGTGTTGCCAACAGTACCTGGTATGGTCCTTCCCACTTTGGACTCGCCCAATTCTTCCTCTTCGTCACTTTTAACCACACCCACGTTCCCGGAGCCAAAACTGCTTCCACCGGTCTGGTCTGTTCCTTATCTGAAAAAGAGTTAAACTGCAAAACAGATTTATTTGTTAACAGTTTCCTCATATAACTAGCTAATGAACTGTCAGCCTCTTGCTCTGCAGGCATGAGAGCTTTCCACTGAGGCACATAATATGCTCTCCCAAAAAACATTTCGAAGGGAGTCAAACACTTCACATTTGGAACCATTCTCATACTCAGCAGCGCTAAAGGCAAACAGTATATCCAATTCTTCTGGGTCTCATCAACTAACTTCCTAAGTTTGTTCTTAAGGGTTCCATTGTACCTTTCCACCAGTCCTGCTGACTGTGGGTGGTAGGCACAATGGTTTTTCAAGGAGATTCCAAAAAATCTTCCAAGTTGCTGGATTGTCTGATTAACGAAATGTGTGCCATTGTCACTATAAATCCTTTTCGGTATGCCAAATCTAGGGATTACTTCTTTTATCAAGGCTTTCGCCACTGTTGCTGCATCCAGATTCTTGGTTGGAAAAGCTTCTACCCATTTAGAAAACATATCTACAATGACTAGACAATATTTTTTCCCTTCACACTTATTCAATTCTATGAAATCCATACAGATAGTATGGAACGGATACGGTGGTATATGAAAACTTCCTTGCTTAGGTTTAAATGCTCCTTGTGCATGGTGCTTGTTACAAGTATGACAAGCTGCACAAAATTTTTTTGTATAGTTTGTGAATCCGTATGTTTGGAATATTCGGTTTACTAACTGTACCATCCCCCCTGTTGAGACATGGCACTGCCCATGGCTCAACAAAGCTTCATATCTAAATAAATTAGACGGCAATATCGTTTTTCTCTCTTTGGAAATGTACAGTCCATTTTCAAGAATTGCGCCTTGTTTTTCCCATTTTTGTTTTTCTGCTTTTGTAGTAAGCATCTGCATTGTTTTCAACATGTCTAAATCTAAAATCTCAGAGGGTTGTAATTCCTCATTCAAAAGTAAAGTTTCTGAGTCTGAGGCTGCTTGCTTTGCAGCTGCATCAGCTCTTGCATTGCCTTTCGAAATCTTATCCTGTTGTTTTGTATGAGCTACACATTTGCAAATAGCTACTTCAGTAGGTAACTGGATAGATTCTAATAATTCCAAAATAAATTGCACATGGTTAATTGGTTTTCCAGTAGATGTTATCATTCCCCTATTCTTCCATTGTTGCGCAAATACGTGTACTGTAGAGAAAGCATACTGACTATCAGTATATATGTTTACACATTTGTCTTTTGCTAAAGTACATGCTCGTGTTAAAGCTATCAATTCTGCTGCCTGTGCAAACAAGTTATGTGGTAAGGGTTGGGCTTCTAAAATTTCAGTGTCTGTAACTACTGCATACCCCACTAGATTCTTTCCTGTAGGGCCCCTTCTGCATGAGCCGTCCACGTAATATATCACCTCGGCATCATCCAAGGGCATATCTGTGAGATCTTGCCTAGGCAAGTCTAACTGTTCAATTTCCTGCAGGCAGCTGTGCGGTGTGCCATCTGCAGGAGTTGGGAGTAATGTTGATGGATTTAATGTCGTACATCGTTCAATTGTCATATGAGGTTGGCTCAGCAGTATAGTCAAACATGAAAGATGTCTAGCAGGAGAGAGGTATGCTACTTTTTCTTGCAATAAGATTATTGCGACTGCATGAGGCACTCTCAATCTGAGAGGGTGGAATAATACCACTGAGGCCGAGGCCTGTACTGCCATTGCAGCTGCAACTACTGCTTGTACACAGTGAGGCAAAGCTCGCGCCACTGGGTCTAACTGTGATGAATAATAGGCTATGGGGTGTTGCTTATCCCCATGTTGTTGCGTGAGCACTGACGTCATATATCCTTGCTTGCAATCTATGGTCTGAAAGAACCGTTTGTGATAATTTGGGAGTCCTAAAACTAATGAAGAAGCTATGAATTGCTTCAATCTGCAGAAAGCCGTTTCTGCTTCAGGTGTCCATTGTAACAAATCTTGTGCTGCCATTGGTATTTTATATATCAAGTCAGTCAGTGGAGCAGATTCCAAAGCATAGTTTGGTATCCAACTCCGACAAAAATTAGTTGTCCCCAAGAAGGACATCATTTCCTTCTTGGTTACTGGTTTGGGTGCTTGTAAAATTGTTGTCTTTCTATTCTCGTCTAATATCCTACCTTCATTGGATATCACATATCCTAGGTATCTAACTTGCTTTTTCCAGAGTTGTAACTTACTTTTGTTCACTTTGTGTCCTTGTGTTGCTAAGAATTTCAATAGCGCTACAGTATCTTCCCTGCATTGCTGCTGGGTGGGAGCTGCTAGCAAAATGTCATCTACGTAAAGTAGAATTTGACTACCTCCTGGTGGGGTAAAACCTGTCAGGTTGCTAGCCATTTCTTGTGTGAATATTGTTGGGCTCTCACAATATCCCTGTGGTAGTCGAGTATAGGTATACCTTTTACCCTGAAATGTAAATGCAAACCAGTATTGACTATCAGGATGTATAGGTATTGAAAAGAAAGTATTACTGATATCTACCACAGAGAAATATTTTTGTTGCTGTTTTAAGTCATTTAACAAAGTATGTGGGTCTGGCACCGTGGGTGCTCTGGGTATCACTGCATTGTTTACAGCTTGTAAATCTTGAACCATCCGCCATTCCCCGTTTGCCTTTTTAACAGGAAATAGGGGTGTATTACATGGTGAATCAGGAGATTCTACCAGTACTCCTTCCCTGAGTAATGCTGCTATTATAGGCTTGATTCCTATTTCTGCATCTTTTCTCAAAGGGTATTGTCTTTTCTGTGGTCTAAATGCTGACTTCGGTGTAATTATAACTGGTCCTGCTGTTCGAACAAGTCCTACATCTGACTTGCCTGTTGACCAAAGAGTCGTTGGTATCTCACAGAAAGCTTTCTCTTCTTCTTCTAATAAAAATGCTAATCAGCTGTCCTCGCTAGATTGCAAGTGTACAGCCGGGTGTGTCTGCGTCAACCAATTCAACTTTTGTTTCTGTATTCCCTGTTCTGACAATTCTAAGTCAGTCTGTTTTTCCCATCTTGCTACCTTTTCTCCTAAGTCTGCCCATTTTACATTTTTATTCTTTGTCAAGCTGACATGTGGCAATCGATTTGACCTATATAATGCAAGGAACTCTTGAGGTAATGAACAGCTAACTACACTGTTCACCTAAGTATCCCGATACAAAGTACGTAATACTAATCTAGTTGCACGATTTCTGAACAATTCTTGCTCATATTCTCTATCAGGTCCTGGCGTATTACAGTAGTATAGAGTACAGTGTAACAAATGCTGTCAATCAGTGTCAAGGGAGGGGGCTTTACTGATGGCTACCTTCATCAGTTCCTCGGTTACTGCCCCTGGACCAGTCGTAACTAGGTCTTGGCTGTACCAGTAAAAAATTTCACCCTCTGATCGCACCACAAAAGTATCCATTTGTCTCTGTGCCTCCATACCCTGCACAGTTGGAACTACTGCTATGCCAAATATCTGCATAAGGTCCCTACCCAATAGGTTCACTGGACACTTTGCAGAAACCACAATCTTACTTCTTTGGGTCATACCTGAAATAGGGTCAGTTATTGCTATATCATGGGAAAGTGGTTCCCTGAATAGCTGTCCATTCGCAGCTTTCACTAGTATATAATCAGGCGATTCAGAATGTTCTGGTAACTTGGAGGGATGTATCAGGGTCCGTGACGCTCCTGAGTCACACAGGAATGCAGTCGCCAGCTTTTGTTTTATCTCAGTTTGGTTTTGTTTTTTTGTTCACACAGGAATTTGACTTCCCTTCCTTCCACTAGAAGTGTAACTTCCGGTTTTGTATCTGCTAAGTAGAGCTCTAGGCTCAATAATGCTAAATCCAAAATTTCACTTTCTTCATCCTCCATATCTACTTGCACTTCCTCGATCCCTTCTATTACATTTACATTTGTTTTCTGTTTATTAACTTCTCCTGATGATTTCTGACTTCTACATGATGTATCTTCACTATCATATAGTCAGTCCTCATCTCCCTTGTCTTCAGTGATTACCTTTTTGTTCTGTTTACAATTCTCGCTAGATGTCCCTTCTTCCCGCACTTAAAGCATTCACCTCTCTTTTTTCTTTCCTCAAAATCTTCTGACCATTTGTCAGACTGTTTATTTCCCTGGGCATTTTTCTTTCCCTTTTTACCTGACTGTAACACAAATACTTCAGCTCCGTCTTCAGCAGTGAAGACTTGCGCCTTCTTTTTCTTTTTGCTATTAAAATGTCTTTCCGCATGTCTAGCATATTCAAGTAAGGCTTGTAGCCTACCTGTTCGATGGTCTATCATGTGCTTCGTAATGAAGCTGCTGATAGGTGCAATACAACCTTTTAAAAGTGCATTTTTCAGTTGTTGTTCATACGGGGAATCATTCACTTGATTTTCAGGAACTGTCATACCGCTATGATTATTAAAACATTCCAATAATCTAGCATAGTACCCATCGTTTCATTTTCTTGTTGTATGCATTGGTTAATGCAAGTCCAGTCTGCTCCAGGTTTCCATTTCTCAGAGATTCGGTCTGTAAGACCTTTCACTCTGTTGTCTAGTTCTGCGTCACTATGTGGGAGTGTGAGGATTCCAGGTGCCACAAATCATGTGCCAATCTGGACCTATAATTTGTCTGACTACTTTTTCTACTTCTTCCCCATTCAAGTGGTAACTCAACTTCATGCCTTGCAAATCTTCTAAAAATTTTGTAAAATTAACTTTCAGATGGGGGATTCCCTCAGTAGTTTTCTGGATGTCCATGGTCTGTATACTAAGAGAGTTGGGTCCTGCCCTGCCTGTCCTGCCTGTGGATTTGGAAACTCTATAAGCAGACATATCTCTTCCTCATTCTCATCCTGTAGGTTTCTCTCTATTTGATATGATTCTGCGTCCCCATGTATCTTACGCACTCGGGATCTAGTTTCAATAGGATCTCTAACAAACGGGTGTGGTCTCGCTGAGACCTCAGGATGATGTGGAGGCGGACCAGCCTGCCCACTCGCTTCATATCCTGAAAAAGGCAATGGAGGGGGCAGAGGAGGAGGAGCTGTTGTTATTACTATGTTATTATCTTCTTTGTCTAAAAATAATGCTTTTGAATTTTTAATCTTCTGTTCCCTACGGTTTGCTTCCTCAATCCACCTGTGTGCCTGAGGAATGCCTAATTGGCGTTGCTTTTTTGCCTGACCTCCCACATCAGATTTAAGTTGCTTAAGGAGTTTAACCAGTGAAGTTTTATCTAATTTACCATCACATTCATATTTGTTAACCCACTTCATATAATACCTAACATTATCAGAACATTGTGATTGCATATATTTTGCGTCTTCAGTTAGGGGCGGATCTTGCGATGTTTTAGTGCACTGATTTCCCATGTTAAAAGAAAATGTTACATAACCCTTCTTATCACGTGATATCAAAATTTCAGTTATTCTGTTACCCTGATCTATGACCAAATACACAGTAATTCCTTTTGTCCCTGATCTGCATAACAAATCTTGACAACAATATTTACTGTAACCTAGTCCCTGATCTAAAACAGAAAAAAGGCAAAATCTTCCTACCTGAGCCTCCGGTATTGAGCCGTCCAGGATCCGCTCTTCGGCCACAGATCAGAAAGTGGCCAGCCTCTTTAAACGACAATTCAGTCGGAGGTCTTTTCACCCAAGAAGAACCATTTCGGTAACTTCTCCTGCGCAGTATTCGGCCACCGGTAGACTCTGATCTGCAGCTGTCTGAGGGATTTCTGGCTAAAGAAGGACCAAACTGTTAAGTAAAATAAAAAGATCAATACACAGGAGGTTCAGGTTCAAAAGTTTACTAGTGTACACCAGGAGGCAAAAAACATACAAGTACAGAATTTTGTCTGACATGAAACAGGAAGTACACAATTTTTATAGTCTTTACATTCAAGTTGTGCCCACCTTACTGACGTGGTATGTCACAGGGCATCTACATCACTTTAGCTTACAGTGTTCTATTCATTAAATAGTGCTGATGCTGTATATTTTAAAAAAAGTTTTCCTCTGGTAACAATACGGCCTTGCTTACCACCTGGTCAGACATAACGTCTTTCTGTAAAGTTACTTCTTCAAGGCTTCAGACTAGTTCGAATACAATAGCAGATTCAGTCTTCTAATACACTCCTTTGTTCCCCTGTAACACTTTCCCAACAGCTGCGTGTTATCTAGTAACACATAAACAAGGCCAAATCATCCCAGCAGGAAAGAGCAGAAGATTTCATTATTTCACATATTTAATTTCCTGACCCAGCAGATAATCACTTGTGAAAAGCATAAACATTAAAACTTGCTGAGCTAGCAGCTGCCAGAGTCAGAGGTCAACTTGCTACAAGCCACACTGCAGTTTCAAAACTTCTTGCAGTTACACATGAATTCATCCTTTTTGTTATATCATTAATAGAATAAAATGCATTACATACTACTTTTGCTTTTAAACTAGCACTTCACGTATATTCAAATACATATTTCTCTAACAATATTGTATACATATCTTTGTATTAACACATCAAGTTGTTTATATGAGGTTTTTATTTAGTAATAATTATGTCACTAATAGATTAGGTAGTGTAGGACGATATGACTTTAAAACAATTTTCTGATCATAATTGAATGAATTTGATGATTGGTTGATTTAACGTATTTAAGTACCATTGATGTTTCTGCACATTACTGGTCTAAAGGTGAAAGCGCTAACCTGTGCAAAAATAAAGACGTTTTTATTACATTGTGGATACTGGAGCCTAATTGCAACCGTGGTTATTTCTGCTACCTTATTTAATTTTGTTGCCTTATTCCACATCATTTTGGTGGCAAAACATTTGTTCAGTGGGTAGTACTATTTTTCGTTCTAATTTCATTGATTTTTTTTTTGGGTTACTACCTACTGAAACATGGCCGAGGGAACTGGAATTGAGAATGAGAACAGACCAGGCGGGCCTGGTTTGAATGCTGAAAGCCTATTGGATAGACTGCAAGCCGTTGTGATGAACACTGTGAATCCCCTTCTTCTGTATGATGCGAAGAGCATGAACATGGAAGAGCCGTTGAATTAAGTGAATTTGGAGGACTTACGTAATAAAATAGAGAAGCTGGAAAATGACCTTATGAAGCTAAAGAAACTTACTACCCAACGACAACACTTTGAAGTGTGCCTAGCCAGAAGGATTATCCCGAGAGGCCTTCGTGTTTTGAAAATGCCCACATATGGTGCACAATACCCGGAGCTACTGACTAAATGGCAACAACTGAATTTAGAGGTAAGCACCAAATATTTAACTCTGCTCATAGACTTTTTCAAGCCTGAAGAGGATATTTTAGACATTCTATTTTAGAGCAACAACTTATGCTTTACAACTGCTATTCGTCTATTGTAGTTGATAGATTTTTGGACAACATCTTAGATGGTATTACTGTCTTTGAGAGGTGTCTATTACAGCAGAAAAAGAATAAAATAGACAGAGATACTAGGGACTTTCAATTAGGCCATGTCTTCACCTGGCCTAGGGTACAGGACTTTAACAACTATCCTGTACAACATGATAATGCATCGCATCAAGTGAATTCAACTGTTAACAATAAAATAGTGACTATGTTAACTAGCGCAACAGCGACAGCCAGTACAACAATGGCACATAACTCAGAAGTCATAATGAATGAAGGTACAGAGACTGTTGTGCCTAATGAAAATTTGAATGGAACTTATTTATTGAATGAATCTAATACTGGGAGAATTATAGCTTCACAACCAGTAGTTAGATCAAAGATAACATGAGTAGAAACATTTAATGTTTCTGTTAATAGTGGCTTATCACAGTTGGATAATTTTCATCAGTTCCCTTTACCTATTGCTGTAGAAAGGGGTCTGAGAGGGCCACGTTCCGTCAGTCGAGGCAGGCAGAAGAGGAAGGGGTCTCCTGAGAGACAATCCAGCCAAACACTGAAGAAAATGTGGTCACAGGTCGGGAAAGCATAGTTTGGAATCTATCCAAATGGAACTTAGACACAGAAGAACTTTCTGTTCTTAATAAAGGACTCAGTTTCATTCCTGCTGCATGTAACCTTTTAACAGATGTGTTAATAGACTTGAAACTTTTTATTAGAAATGTCATGTTGAAGCTAGAATTTGGTAATACTAGTACTGAATATATACATAGTTTTAGAAGACCTAGTGTATATATACCTAATAATCATCCTTTAGTTGAAGCCTTTTATAAACTGGTTGAAGATGATATCTATCAGATTTTTAACACTGATAGACCTAGGAATGTTAATGGTAGACATATGTATGAACCTATGAACCTATATGAATAATCTGAATTTTAAACACAGAGGAGTGCATTAAGGAGGTTACAAGATGATACTTCCATAGTTATTAGACCAGCAGACAAGGGTGGTCCTATAATAATTATGGATACTGAATGGTATAATACCTCGATGAAACATATGCTGAATGATGACAAACATTATACTATTATTGAACGTGGAGCTTTAAATTTGATACAATGTAATATATACAACATGTTAGAGGACTTAGTTAAAAGTGAAGTTATTAATGAAGAGTTATCTGCTTTTTTAACAGTAGAATATCCTATGATACCATCAATACAGCGGCTCCCAAAGGTCCATAAAGATCGAATGAGACCACCTATGAGACCTATTGTCTCTGGTCGAGGCTGGAGTACTGAGCCGTTTTCGATTTATATTGAGAAAATGTTACGTCCAGCACTAGAGTTAAATTCTAGTGTCCTAAGGGATACTAAGCAGTTTTTAACTGACTTTTTTGTATTTTGTGCACATGCGCAGATATATTATTCCACCTATTTTGTTACATTAGATATACAGTCTCTTGTTACCATCATTCCAAATGAAGTAGGCGTTGATGCGGTGAAGAAATATTTATCTGTACACAGTGAATATACCCCTGTCAAGATTGATTTAATCTCTTTATTTTTGGAGGTGGTACTTGAAAATAATGGGCCGGATTCACGAAGGCTTGCACGGAGTCTAAGAGTAGAGTAAGACTCCATGTAGCCAACATGTCTGCCGAGCAATCCAGGAACAGCCAGCAGGGGCGTGCAAGAGAGCTCCTAAAACTCCTCTTACACGGACAGGGCTAGGATATGCAAATTACCTCATTTGCTGCTGAAAGGTATGCAAATTAGGTAAATTTGCGATTCAGGAAACCCTAACCTGTCTGAGTAAGAGTAGTATTATTTGCAGAAATGTACTTTGTTGACAACTGAGTACGGTTCTGCAAATAGCAAAACGGAGCCATGACAGCTCCAAAAAAAGGATGCATCCAGTCAAGGAATCATGCCAATGGCCAAAAATACGGCCATTGGCAATGTCCACTGATGCAAATTTAAAATAAAATAATTTTTTTTTATCCCGATCGCCGATGTTTAAGCGTAGTGCAGCGCCGTACAAATGCAGTGCGCTCTAAAAACCAGAAAACCAATCATTAAAATCCACAAATGTTGATTTTACAGTAATCCCTAATATACAATGCAAGGGAATGGCAGTCCAAAGACAACATGGCTACCGAGTAGAGGTTGCTAAGGGGGGAAGCTCAGTCTAAGAGATGTAACCAAGCATTAGTAGGCAATCCTATGCAAATGAGGGTAAGGATAGCGAATCCCAAGTTTACATAGCAAAAGAGCACAGTCAGTGGAGTGTAGGAGTAGGATAAGGGGTGTAACAGAGTATAAGATAGGTGACATAAGGGGGGGCTATTGGAGTAGAATGGCATGTGTCTGCTGTCAGATACTAATCACTGGAAGAGGTGTGTCAACAGGTACCCTAGCTAAAGGCAAGAAATTGAAGGTGTATGCCGTGAACAACACCAAAGTTTCTTGTAGAAATGCCTGCAACGTGTATGTGCGCATGTGTGTGCCTATAAAACTGAGTAAGCCTGTGTGCGCGCGTGTGCAGCTGTCTGTGCACGTTTAAGCCGGAGTAAGCAAGTGTAAGGATGTTGAAACCCGTGTAAGCGTGTTTGCGCCTGTGTGCATGCGTTTTAGCAAGAATAAGCAAGTTGTAGCCCGTGTAAGCATGTGTGTGCACGTGTGAGCTGGTCTGCGCGTGTTAGCGCTTGTTTGCGCTGCGCTGCCCCCTGAGGAAACAGAAAGGGAAAAGGAAGCACAACAAATAGTAGGAAGTTAAGCAGGGAGTACTAGCAGAGCTAGCAGGTGAAAACAATCAGAATCAGGCAATTACACAGGCAGTACACTAGCCCAGCCCAGCACTTAAAACTCAGCAAACAACTTTCCACTATGTTTTTCTCAGAGACACTGCAACACTGCAGTAAGCTAATAGAAGTGAAAACTGAAAAAGCTTTACTGAGACAAAGAAATGTTAGGGGCTGCCATTGCTGTTATAAGGCAACATATGCAACATGCTGAGGGTGGAGACAATGTGAATGCTGCTGAGCAACCCACAGTGAGGAGACGGAGAAGAGTGTACAGGCCCAGGGTAACTTACCAGGGGCTACATGAGCTGGAGATAGTGGAGCGCTATAGAGTGGACAGAGACCTCATGCAGCAAATAGTTGAGCTGTGCAGGCCACGCCTCACACACAGAACCAACAGAGGGGAACCCATCCCAGTGGAAACGAAGGTATGTGTTGGCCTAAGAATACTAGCAACAGGTACCTTCCAGAGACCAACTGGCGATATGATGGGGATTTCACAGGCTTCAGCATCCAGTGTACTGCACCAGTTCCTGAATGCCATGTCAGCACGTCACTGATCATGTATATTTCCCGAATTCCCGTGAGGTATTGGCCAGCAATATGCGTCTCTTCCAGCAAATAGCGGAATACCCTGAGGTAGTGGGTGCAATACCCTGCACGTACATTTGCATCAAAGCACCAGCTGGTGAGCGGGGTAGGGTCTGCTATAACTGCAAGGGTTACCCCTCCATCAACTGCCAGGTCATGTGTGATGCCCAGGGCATAATAATGAATGTGTGTGCTGGCTGCCCTGGAAGCTACCATGACTCCCATATTTGGCATCTGACACAGCTGTACCAGACATTTGCCAATGGGGACATCCCTCATGGTCACCTAGTGGGGATGCTGGATATGCACTTGAGCCGTTGCTGATGACACCCATCAGAAATGCACACACACCTGAACATGAATGCCATAATGAGGCACAAGCAGAAACACGAAATGTAATCGAGCGTGTGTTTGGGCTGCTCAAGTCACGCTTCCGGTGCCTGGACACATCTGGTGGAGCCTTGCAGTACTCACCAACTACATGTACCCAAATAGTCATGGTATGTGCTATGCTACACAATATGATCCTGCAAAAACAGCTGCAGTAGGAGCAGCATAGGGCCAGGCATAACAGCCCCCCACCATTGCCAAGGCCATCACAGGCAGAGCGTGACTCGGAGGAGGAACAACCTGAGCCTGCCCCAGTAGGCAGAAGGAGGCATGCACAGTATGCTTTGGCCTTGGCAAAGAGACAAAGCATAGCATATACACTGGTTCAGTAGGAACCCTGGAAATGATACCTCTCTCCAACTCACACATATAGTAAAAGGGATGCCTAACTTGACACTACCTGTTAACAAACATGTATAGGGAGTGTAAAATGTGCATCCGACATAGGCAGTCCTGCAGCACCACCTGAGGCATGATTGCTATGTGTTAAGCAATATAAAGCAGTGCTAAACAGCTCTCACCACTATTTAGTATATGTAAACAAAATTGCATACACTAAGTAGCAGAACTTCAGGCAATGTTGAGCAATATTGGGCACTGTTCAGCAATGTTGGTTAACAGTAAGCAATGTTGTGCAAGTCTGGTCAAATTTGGGCATAGTTCAGCAAAAGCAAGTAAACATGGTCATATTTGCTTCACTGTTCCTGAAGCAGTATGTTCTGCCATGTATGAAAATACGAAGCAGTGACAGTCCTCAAACCCAGGATACAGTGCACTATAGTCATAGTACAGAACTACTAAACCATGACAGCATGTCAATGGTTAGCTTGTATGAAAAAAATGTTCATAAGTCTATGCAAAGTATCTCATGGAAACCTTGCAGGCATAGCATAATCCCTGTCGAGTTAAGACACAAAGGTGACACAAACGTGAGGCCTGCAGTAAGAATAGTACCCGATATTCAACACACATACAGTATAAATGTTAATATTGGTAATGTTTACACACATCAACAAATGTAGTGGACCTCAGACAGCAACATACTGCAAGGTCACACTGGGCATGCTCACACACTTGAATATATGAGACAAATGTCAGGCAACAAAACACTGAAAGGCTGAACTGGGCATGTGCACACACTTAGGGCATGTCTGAGTACAGCAGTGGGCCACACATATCCGTCAGTTGCATGTGTTAACCCAGGAACCTCGCACTATTCACCAATCCACCTTGTGCACACAGTTATATGACAACAGACACATATATAATATAGTGAAACCCTGTCATAATCAAATATGTTATGCAGATACTTAGGTTGTTCATAGAAAGTGGGAAAGCAAAGAAGAAACAAAACCTGCAATCAGTACCATCAATGAACAATGTGCAACCTGAACATTATCATAGGTTCAGCGGTTGATACTAGGCTATTTGCCCTAGGGCATGTATAAGCCTAGACACAGTGTGTTTGGCTTTCACAACCCTGCTAGATTAGTAGACTGTGCCTGTGAATAGTAGGCCACACAAGATATCCCACATATGTTCATTTTATTGTGCCTTTGTCTAGCAGGGACCTAGAACATATGCCAGGGCTAAACCTACAATCACCAGACCTCCCAACCGTCCCGAATTTCTCGGTTTTTACCGAATTTTGGGGTCCCAGTGAAGGGGTGCCACGATTCCCGAGTGGCACCCCTTCGTTTCCGATTTTTGAAGCTATTTTTTAAATTCCGCGCTTTTGGAGCTGACGTCATCACGTGCGCGATGACATCAGCTCCGTCAGCCTGTCGGAATTAAGCTCAGATGTGCGTGACCCAATTTGTATGTCGTTCAGTTGCCTGAATACTCTCGCGCTTGTTTCTGTTTGAATATGGATGGAATACTCGTCTCGTCTCATCTGGGCAGATTTAACGGAGTATGGAGTCATTTTCAAGCCGTGCTGCAGTGCAGATTTAACACCACCGTCGCGTAAGTCATGCAGTTGCCTGAATACTCGCGTGTGTCTCTGAATATGACTTGTCTGCGCACTGGGCAGATTTAATTGAGTATGATGTGCAGCCTCTTGGATAATGGTTTAAAAGTTTGCCTTCTGCTAAAAACAAAAATGGTAGAGTTGGCATTTTTTTTTTAATTCTTTACGTATTGCGAAAGCATCCAGGCTGCCACTGACTCTGGCTGAAAACATTAAGGGGAAGCTTTGGGTGATGTTAGTTTAGTTTGTAGCTTAGTTAGTCTGAAACGGATTAGGTATTCTGGCTGATTTGGTAGCTAAGAGAAACAGAGTTATATGGAAGGATGCATTTTGTATGATAGGGAATTAGGATGTAAGTTAAGCTTCTCAACTTTGTTAAAAATATATTTTGCGCCCAGCAGTGGTTATTTTTTACAAATAAATTAGCTTCCACTGTTCCATGGGACTTTGTCTGCTATGATGACCAGATTATTCAAGTCCCTGTTCAAGCTTTCCCTAAACATGACTTTTATGTACTTAGGGATAAAGATGTAACCTAGAGTCATGAGATTTTTGGTTTAAAACAGGAGGCGTCTGTTCAGAGGAAAAAGTGAATTGCCTAATAATACAGCTGATTGTAAGTATACATGAGCTTGAAGCTTTTAAGTAGTGCAGATGGCTGAATGGTACAGTAAGAGCAAGGAAGTCGTTTTTCTGTTTGTTTTTTTTCTTTGTTGCTTGTTTATTTGTTATCTATATATTGTTTTGGTTAGAACATTTCACTTTGAGAGGCATTCTTCTAATGTACTATTAGAAGATTCCAGTTTTTTTCATATTCATATATATTCTTAGGTTTTTCAACTGTGATGTTCAACATTTCATGATTTTCGACATGCTGTTTTGCCTGCTGAAATGCAGTTCTTAATTTTGATTATATTTTACAAATGTTATTTAAACACTCTGAGTGTGTATGACATACCTGATGATGATGAAGCACTATGAAATGTGTGGTTTTAAGGAAATTAGCTAGCAAATATCTTAATGGAGATAAGTGAGAGACAGTTAATATATGGATAGGTCATATGATACCTCTCAACTGTTCAGATTTTCAGAGAATATCCAGATTTTTGCTTCATATTTCTGATCTGTTCCTCATAATATTTGTGGTTTGAAGTCATTAAATAATGACATATATTTAAGTTTCAGACTTCATAGCCTTCAGAAAAATGCATATTAACACAAATCATTTTATTCTAGGAACTTTCTAACTGTATAAGGGCAATATTTAAATGCTGTCCGTACTTTGGGGCCTTCCTCTACAAATTTTCTTTCAGGTTTTATTCAGATATTGTTTGGTAAAAGTTGAGAGATAGTATATATTATGTTTATGATGTTTATATTTTCTAATGCTTTGATACTGATTTTATCACTTTTGCTAATTATGTGTACAGTTTGTACATCTTGGTAATGATCACAGATGTTTATTAAAATATTTAAACTATATTTTATAATGCTGATATAAGTGGAAAGTTTTTTTTTACTACAGATTACTAAACTTGAAGCAATATTGTAGCATTACCATATAATATTATGGTAATGGGGGAATTATTAAAATGGGTGACTCAGGATATGCAAAGGAGACAAACAAAAAGACAGAGTGATTCCTAAATGTATAAAGGATAAACAGTGGAGCCATGCCCACTATATAATTGAAGGGTGACCTAATGGTTAAAATGTTTGCCTTACAAACACAAGATGCAAGGTTTGAGTCTCACAAGGGATGATTGGCTAGACTTAAAAAATGGCTCACAAAATCAGTTAGCCTAGTACTAATCTATAAACGTATTCATGTTAAATGAATTGCTAATTAATGTTAGGGGCTGCTTAATTACTCATTAATGTGTGTAACAAGCTCTTATTTCAGCTGTGCATGGTGGGGCACATCATTCCCCCTAGGACACCCAGCCATCTGACCATGCTTAACACTTCATGGACACATTCCACCACACTGATATTGTGGACCAGTACTGTGTGAGTAGGGACACCATGCAAAACACTGTGGATATGTGTCATCTTTGAAATCCCATGAAGATCTTATCCCAGTGGGTACTAATTTAGCTGTAGTGTAGCTTTAAATATGTCAGCTACAAGGACATTTTAGTACCCTACTTGGGGACACAGTGGGGGTATCTTGGGTATCTGCTTTGAGAATACTACCATCAGTTTCTTGCTCCCCACATGCTGAAGCATGGTATTATGTGTGGTTCCCACATACCACAGATGAGACAGCCAACACCATGCAGGATTTCTGTTATACAGCCCATTTCTCTGAGTACCCACATTAAAATGTCCCATCTGGTGAACAGTGAAGGGGGTAAGTGAACCACAAAGGGTACCACTCTATCATATGACAGGTAGTGTGTAACACACACAGTATCATCTGCAGTGTGTCTGCTGGCAATCCAGGCAGCTATCACAACTCCCACATATAACATGGTAACTGACCAAGATGACATGACTGCTTTCTCTCAAGGTTAAAAGGATTGTTGCACATGACATTTATGTGCAAAGATATACAACATGCAAATTTTTTTCTTAACTGATATCACAATGGTGGTCAAAATGTGTTGAGTTGTGCTGATGGCTGTGTCTCCCAGTCCCATTATGCTATACAACTCTTCAACAAAACAATTGCCTTGCCATTGTGGTAACCCTTCCCGATATACCTTTCCTAAACACTTAAAAATATTGTCCGACTTATTTCATATTTTAAAGACAGCTACAATGGCAGTTAAAACAACCCAAAGGTAATCTTTATCCACCACTGGCCAGATGCATTTTCTTTGGATGTGGTGTGTGTGGGTTTCAATGAATGTGAGTTTCAAGGGCAAAGTTTAATGTCAAGCCTATTTTCATTGTGAGATGGTATTGCCTTGTTTACCAGATGATGATCATTGTAGAAGTAAAGCAGTATGCATACATTAGTAGTGTTTATGGTAAATAAATGTGGCAAAATAGCCAGGTAACAGGACACTGGAATGGCAGCAGGGTGACTCTGGTGCCATGTTTTGGTTGTCTGTTCTTCAATTTGCGTTCGAAAGTTGGTATCCCACAATTCCACTGGAGTGGGCGGGGTTACATAATTATCTATGCAAATTAGATGTTAATCAGCGTACAGATTTGTACCTATTTTTCATGGGCCTTGTCCAGATTTTTGATGTTTCCAGGTTGAGAGGTATGACGATCACCCATCCACTTGTCAAGATGTCACCTGTAGGTGGTCAGTGGGGGTCTCTGCGTATGTGGGACTGGGATCTCATTCCAGAGTGAGTGGAGCCTCTGGGATAGGAATCTGCCCCTCCAGCATGTCCTATTAATATCAGTGCTCACGTTCCCGTCCCTGAAGCGTGTAGCTGTAAGGGACTTTGATATCCTGAGGTGGAGCCTGTCCATTAATGCTGTGATGGACATGGCTTTAAACAACAGGCACAGATCGCATCCGAGTAGGCAGTAAGCAACTGAGGAGAGCTGGGGTCACCATAGCCAAACTGCGCATACCATCTGCGTGAGTCCCTAGATCCACTTGGTTAGGTACATTTGTGGACATTACAGTTGCTGCAGGTGTTGGGAAAGGTACATCCAAAATGGGGCATTGTATCCAAGCATGAGCCTGATGAGTATAGAGGCACAATGACCCCACTTGACTACTTGATCTAGATGTAAAACCCTATGGGATAAGGTGGGCTATATAGAAGGTGTGTCCAACAACATTGGCAATGTGATTGTCAAAGGCGAGAGTACTAACTATTCATGTCCCCAAATCACAAATCACACACACCGTACGTGATGTATCATCACCTATGAGGTAATGTGTGGGCACGTTGTTATTACCAAAGGTGATGACTATGCATCTAATGGAAGGTAGCTGTAGGCCATGGCTCTGGCACCAGTTACCCATCTCTGTGAGACCCTATTTGAGGATGTTTGTGCCAGCTGGGGAGTTGATTATTGCACAAAGTTTGCAGTCATCTGCGAATATGGTCAGCCATATTCCTCCTGTGTTAGCCTGTACGTCTGAGAAATATATACCTAACAAGAGAGGTCCCAGGACTGAGCCCTGTGGGATGCCATGTGTAACTGGTGTATAGTCAGACATGGCACCTGCAATACTGACCATGTGGGTGCTATCCATGATCCAGTTAGCAATCCATCTTGTGACTTATGTGTAGATATTGAAGCCGGTGAGCTTATGTATAATGGCCGAGTGGGGTACTCTGATGAACTGTTGTGCGAGCTCCAGGTAGGCTGTGTGGACAACCCTCTGTACGTCTATGGACCTGTTAACTGTTTAAAGACATCGAACAGGTTCAAGAGGCAAGATCTGCCCACAACAAAGCCAAATTGTGTAGGATCCAGTGTCTGTAGGTTAACAATGTCTATGTGTGTGTGTTCCATGACGATACGCTCCATAGCTTAGCAGACCAGGATAGTTAGGCTTATAGTGCGATATTGTCCAGGGTCCCTTGTGGCACCACCTCTGTGGAGCGGGAACACTGTTGCTGTACGCCATTCCTTGGGTACATATCCTGCAGTAACTCTAACATTGAACAGTGACATAATGTGAGTGTGAAGTTTGTCATGAATCTCGTGTAAGCCGCAGGCCGGGACACCATCTGGTCCCATTGAAGCTGTGTTGTCTGCTATGGAGAGGGCAGCACTCACCTGTTCATCTGTGATGTCAGGGAGGCTACACCCTGTTGGGATGGACATTTGCACCGTGGGGGGGGGGGGGAATATTTACACTGAACCTGTTTGCCAGGATGTTTGCAATGTCAGTGGGTTCACTGTATGTTTTGTCATTATGCAGTAACTCACAGCATATCTGTGAGTTCCCACCCAGGTCCCTGACATAACTAAAGAAGGTCTTGTGATTGTCCATAGTGTCTGTTGTAAGTGTTCGTTAGAAGTGGCCCTTATATGAATCAACAAGTGATCGTAGCTATTCCATAGTACTGATCAGAAATGCCTTCCTTTTTGGGATTGTGCTCTATCATGTAGTAGCCTCCTCCTGTCGTTGTATAGCTTATTAATGGCCGTGGTCCACCAGACAGGTCCCCTGCCTTTGGAGGAGTGAGTCTTGTAGTTATCTGGGATAGCACGATCCATACATTCCAGTAGTTGTCCATAGAATGGGATTGTAAAGGATTAAGTGGTCTGAGCCATAATTAACACTGTCCCAGGGTCTTTGACGGATACCACCTCGGTTTATAAAAGTGTGGCATTTGCTTATGAGAAGTACTTCACTGAGATCACCTAGGATGTGTGTGTGGATGGGATATGTATGTCCAGTGAGATAAATGTATGGTCTGACCTTAACAATGAGGGGTATACCTCTGGTGTGGAACATAGAGTCCCCATGTTGGTGATGATCATGTCCCACATGTTTTACCCCCCCTGTGGTTGTGGTAACCAGTTCTGCCATAGCATTTGAGTCTATAAATCCTAGCAACTGTTGTGCGAGGGTGTTGGTGCTTGAGTAGTATTCCCAGTCAATGTTTGTGTATTTGAAGTCACACAATATAATGGTGTTTGGAGAGACCTTCACATTCCCCAGTGTTCCCAGGAATACCGAGTGTTGTTCCCGAGTATGGGAGTGTGGTCTGTAGCAGTCTACAAACTGAAATGCAGTTTGGCCCACTGTTAGTTGCACATGTACATTCTCCGATGCTTTGTGCAGTGCTATCAACCCGGAGGTATGTGTATGTTTGATGTATATGGATACTCCCCCTACTGTTGTTGGCCGGTCCGAGTCTTGTGTCCGAAAAGCATGGTATGAAGTAAAACCTGGTAGTGCTGGGGTGCTTTTGGGAGCCTGAACCAGGTGTCTGTTACTGCACATATATCGACAGTCTCCATACTGAGGTGAGTCCTGAGTGCATGCATTCTGAGGGTTAGACATCTGTTGTTGAGCAGCATTACTCTCCATTTCCTTTACCCTGTGACGTCTATGGAGGTGGTTTTGTCTTCTGAGCCTCACTTCAAACAGCCACTATGGGTGTGGCAAGAGCCTTAGCCAGTCTGTGAAAGCCTAGGGGTGACAGGTGCATGGCGTCCATAGCGAATCTATGTGGCATGTCGAGCATGTAATCCCAGGCTGACAGACACTGGATCCCCTTTGAATGACACCAATATGTTAGCCAACTGTTAAAAGTGATCAATTTGTCTGTATACTGTGACATCATTCTCAGTGAGGGTAAGATGCCACACAAGGTCAGGGTCATACTGGCCTGGGCTACATAATCAGAGAACTCCTCTGTGTCTCTTGTCATGTAGTCCAGGGAGAAACGTCTGAGGGTTTACACACCAGCATGGTCAATGATGGAGCCATATTTGTACTTGCTTTGGACTGACCTAAGTGCATGTGTCATGTGGCAGATCCTGGCACCTGACAGACAGCACAAAGTGACCTTCTCCTTGTTCAGCCCGGTGAGTGGGATGTCAGTGTGACCGACAATTACAGTCACCTATTACAAGTGTATTAGGTGTGTTGTGTAGGCCTAAGAGCAGTGACTGTGTGGCACACTGACTTTGTGAACTATGTGATATGTGTGTATAGTTGTGGGTTAGCAGTTGTTTGGGTGTCTGCTTTGGATGTTTCTGCTGCTTAGGCAGAGAATATTTAGAGGCTCTGAGTATGTGTTTGTGTGATAATGTATTTGGTTTGCTGTCGTCATAGTTCCATGTGAGACTGGATTTGTGGTGTGTGTGGTTACCTTCACCACCTGATAGACTGTGCCAGTCACGGGTTGAGAGAGCTCAGCCTCCTGTTTGTCTATATAGTTGCATCTCTCACATATATCTGCGTTTGTTGGTAGGAGGACAGGGTTCTCTGTGTACATAAGGCAGTTGTAACAATGCGTACAAATTCCAATATGCACCAGCTGGACTGGAGAGTACACATGAAACTGACCTTTGGACATGCCAGGATATTATGATGACATACTCTGTTGACTGATCACAAAGGATCAGTAGTGTGTTAAGTGTGTAAAAGAGTATAACAGGAGTTTAGTGGTCAGGTTTGTCGTTGCTTTGGAAAGATTATCTGCGAAGGAGTACAGACAGAACCATTACGCCTCCTTCAGCTATGTCAGAAATAGCAATGTACAGTCATATATGTCCTGAGTCAGGGTCAACTGTACCTGACTGACAATGCCGACATCCTGTCAGACAGGCCCATACATGCCCACCTCCCAGTGACAAAAGGCCCTATCATCATACCAGGAGATATCACGTGTAGAATGTGTAAACTGCTCCTCCCAAAGCCGAATGAATCCCATCACGTGGATAACATTGTTTCCCCATATGTGTCATAAGTGAACAACAGAACAAACAGACCCTGCACCTGAACAGTCTGTTGAGCCTCACCCTCTCTACAGAATCTTACACTGTTGAATGTGTTACAGCAACATATGGCATACCCCACAAGTGTTGGTGCACAACAGACCATGGGAACTATAGTCCTACAAGCCTATGAAGTCTGAACTGCTAGGCCATGGAGTCCATCATGATTGCAGTCAGAAACAGAAGTATTGTAATCCGACAAACACACAACCCAAACAACTGTGGTATGTTAATAAGCAGATCATGTTCCCCAAACCTGCTAGATTGTTTTCAAGGCAGCCACCCAGGACATACATCACTGAAAGGAGCAACACACGTCCCACATAGACTTTGAATAGCCCTTTATCAACATCACAGACACATGTTGTATCCACAAAACCAACAATCTGTGCATAAATATGTATTGTTATATGAAGGAATGGCAATTTGTCCACAGATAGATCACACAAGCTATGAATTGTGGATTCCTGTTCAAGCTGTTCACACCTGCTGACCCACAAGGTTCATTCCTGGGATTGCATAAAACTAAGTGCACACACATTACCATGTCCAGTCTAATGATGTCAGCATCCTACAAATATAGCAGGAGAACAGAAACCACATAGTAAAGCATATAGCATGTCGTGTTAATGTGTGTCTTTCTAGTATCATGACATAGTTAGGTAGGGGTTTGAATCCTGCAATTGCTGTGGGGGTGGATGTGTCTGTGTTTGTGATTCCCTTTGGGAGTACTGGACTTCGACGATACTTTAAAAGAGGTGAAGTTCTCTTTGCTAAATCTGATGATGTCAGTATCCCACAAATACAGCAGTGGAAACTAAAGTGCCCAATAAGGCATATAGCGTGTCGTGTTAATGCATATTTCTCTCATATTATAACATAGCTAGGTAGGGGTGTGAATCCTGCAATTGCTGTGTGGGGGTGTGTATTATTCCCTTTAGGAGTAGTGGCCTTTTTGTAGACTTTGACAACACATTAAAAGAGGTGAACTCCTCTTTGCCAAGTCTGATGATGTCAGTATCCCACAAATACAGCAGTGGAAATTAAAACACCCAGTAAAGCATATAGCGCGTCGTGTTAATGCGTATTTCTCTAGTATCATAACATAGTTAGGGAGGGGTTTGAATTCTGCAATTACTGTGTGTGGGGGTGTATGTGTGTGTGTGTGACTCCCTTTGGGAGGAGTGGCCTTTTTCTAGACTTTGACAACACATTAAAAGATGTGAACTCCTCTTTGCCAAGTCTGATGATGTCAGTATCCCACAAATACAGCAGTGGAAACTAAAACACCCAGTAAAACATATAGCACGTCGTGTTAATGTGTATCTCTCTGGTATCATGACCATAATTATGTAGGTGTGTATGTTTCTGTGCATATGATTCCCTTTGAGAGGAGTGGTGTTTTTGGAGACTGTGAAACACTTTAGAAGAGGTGCATTCCGCTTAGCCAAGTGTGATGATGTCAGTATCCCACAAATACAGCTTTGGAAATAAATGCTCTCAGTAAAGCATGTAGCACGTTGTGTTAATGCATATCTCCCTAGTGTCATAACAAAGTTAGGTAGGGGGTTGAATCCTGCAAATGCTGAGTGTGAATGTGTGTGTGTGAGATTCCCTTGGAGAGAAGTGGCCTTTTTGGAGACTGTGAAAACTCATTAGAAGAGGTGAATTCCGTTTTGCCAAGTGTGATGATGTCAGTATCCCACAAATACAGCTTTGGAAATAAACATTCCCAGTAAAGCATATAGCGCATTGTGTTAATGTGTGTCTTCCTAGTGTCATAACATAGTTAGGTAGGGGTTTGAATCCTGCAAATACTGAGTGTGCATATGTGAGATTCTCTTTGAGAGGAGTGGCCTTTTTGGAGACTGTGAAAACACATTAGAATAGGTGAATTCCTCTTTGCAAGTGTGATGATGTCAGTATCCCACAAATACAGCTTTGTAAATAAATACTTCCAATAAAGCATATAGCATGCCGTGTTAATGCGTATCTTCCATAGCATCCTAACATAGTTAGGTAGAGGTTTGAATCCTGTGAATGTTTGTGAGAATCACTTTGAGAGAAGTGGCCTTTTTGGAGACTGTGAAAACACATTAGAAGAGGTGAATTCCTCTTTGCCAAGTGTGATGATGTCAGTATCCCACAAATACAGCAGTGGAAATGAATGCTCCCAATCAAGCATATAGCACGTCGTGTTAATTTGCATCTCTCTAGTGTCATAACATAGTTAGGGAGGAGTTTGAATCCTACAATTGGTGTGTGTGTGTCTAATCTTATGAGAGGAGTGGCCTTTTTGGAGACTGTGAAAACACATTGAAAGAGGTGAATTCCCCTTTGGCCGGTTTGATGATGTCAATATCCCACAAATACAGCAGTGGAAATAAAAACTCCCAGTAAAGCATATGGTGCATCGTGGTAATGCATATCTGTCTAGTATCGTAATATAGGTAGGTAGGGGTTTGAATCCTGCAATTGCTGAGTGTGTGTGTGTGTGACACTGTTGAGCAATGTGTCACGGGTTTTGCTTTTACTACTGTATGACATATCAGTAAAACAACAGTATGTGCATTGCACACTTCAGGTATCTGTGTGGCCAAGACATATATGTACATGTGACCTCATTCACTTCATAGGTGTGAAGCCTGCTGTCAACACGACTACATCTGTTACCAATGACAGCTGTTGCTGCTGCTTCTTGGACCGTAGCTCACATATGTATGTATGTGACAAGTCCAGCCACTGTAGTGAGCTGTGCCCTAGGTTATCTGTGTCACACACACACATGACAGTTGCTATAGAATAGTGTGAGTGTGGGTGTATGCCTGTGGCATATTTCAGACATGTTCAAACACAACAGAGTCTGTCAATAATGGCCATTCATTGTAGGTATACAACAACTCCGTGGATATGCATACAGACCCCTTATTGCTTATGTGATACACTGAGGGACATCAGCATACCTTTGGGAATGTGGATATCAAAGGAAAGATGAAATTACATGTGGCTGTTTGTACACATCAGTACCCCTGCTACATGTTGTGTGCTACTACCAATGTGGTACTATTAGGATACTATGTGTAGTAAATGTGGATGACTATGCTATTGCTATAGCTTCACAACATGGGTTTGTCAACAGGTATCTGTCTGTATGATACCCTTGTGGAGGATAAGTGTCTAATCCGGGGAATGCATTAAGGCCACTGTATGCATCACCAGATGTGGACGTACATATCCCTAGTGTGTCTGCTTGCACCTAGGACAGACACATGCCAAACAGGAGTGGTCACGGGAATGTGTGGTGGTCAATACCACTGGTAACTGGTATAGTACAATACTGGAAAGATTCTAATGCTACTGTGTATCCTACAGCTGTGTGTCAGTTGTCAAGACATCATCTAACGATTGGTTAAAATCAGGCTGTTGAGGTTATGTACACTACCAGAATGCTAACCAATGACCGATATTAACAGTATCACCCACAGCACAGTGTCATACCATGTCATACACACATGTGTACCCAAGTTGTGACATATGTGTAGTGACATGCATACTGGACACCAATAGGAAATATGAAGTATTAACACTGTGTAATACAGGGCATGTCGCCCTTCCCATGTGCCCACCATGCACATACATGCAAAAAGTGCACCTCCACCATGTTCACAAATGTACACCTTGAAATCTGTACTGCACACATCACACACATAACATCCACTCACCAACACATACTGCCAGTACCACACACATCAGTCAACTGGCACATGTGTGGACAATCCATGTTTGGAATTAACACTGGTGTAAACAATACTAAATTGATAATCATTGCTTTGATGCATCATGCCTGCTCAGATATACCTACAAGGATATCATTACACTTTACTGTTCACAACATGCTAACATTGCTACAATGCTAGTAGGTCACCCTGTGCATCAGCACCATGTTATCCTGTTCCTGCATCAATGTCACAGATGACAGGAGGTGGCAGAGTTTCATCATATGCACAGGGTGTGTGATTGTTTTTCCAGAGCCCGACAATGACCCATCCAATCGACATGTGTGTGTGTGTGTGTGTGTGTGTGTGTGTGTGTGTGTGTGTGTGTGTGTGTGTGTGTGTGAGGGACAACAGTACAGTATGGGTCAGTGTTGATGTGATGTTTGTGTGCATGTGTTAACCCTACGTGTTGGTAGTATGTGTGTGTGTGTGTGTCTGCATGCACACAGCACCCCTTGTGGCTGCCAAATACGGGAGGTTGTGAGACAGCCACAGACTGTACCTGCCAGGCTGTACAGATCACTGTCTCTGGCCAGGGACACAGTACTTGTGCCTGGCAGGGGTGACACGGACAGTATCGGGTACTAAGCCAGACTGAGTACTATCGTCAAAGGCAGAGGGATGTTGACTGGACACATGTCCCTGCTGGGACTGGCCAGAGCCACGTGCACGTGGTCATCTCGGATGGTCTACCGACAGCCCAGCCACAACATTGCTGGGGCTGGTACTGGCACTACGGGAGCGGTTGGCACTTGGGTGTCATCCGCGATGACTGCCAGCTGATGATGTTGCTGGCATATGCCCACGTCGACGGCCCAGCCATCCTGTACTGTCCTGGCACATGGACATAACATTGTAAAGGACATCTAGTGTCTCCCCCCAACTTCTATCAATGACATTAATGTAATTGCAGATGGCACCGGCAAGGTCACGGATACTGTCATTGATCGCGGTGTTATGAGCCCTCTGCGCTCTTAGTCCCTGCCTGGTGTACCTTTCCATACATGCCTGTGCTTGCATCACAGCCTGGACATACCTGAGGTTGTGAGACCTGTGCTGGCACACCTGTCAGGGACATTACGACCAGTGGTGCTCCCACGAGAACCCCTGGACATATTCCTATGTCCTACCATTCCGGGTGTCTGGGCATGGCTGCTGTGTGGGGTTGCATGTGCCATAGATACCACACTTTCCTGGTCAATGCCTACCATATGCTGTTCCTCACCTAAGGCCATTGGTGTTGAGGGATGTAATGGCAGTAGGTATGTGTGCATAGATGGGGTAGAAAGCTGTGTACTGTCGACTGGTGGATGAACGACAGACCCTGTCAAACATGCCTGTGTCACATCACATGTATCATCATGGTCACTATTTGTGGCAGTGACCTCAGGTTCCCTGCTGCACCCATCCAACAATACCTCAGCACCTGTGAGAGGGAGACAGGAAGCACACTTTAACATCTGTACAGGATGTTTTCACACATGCACACATGCACACATGAACACATGCACACATGCACACATGCACACTAATGCACTACTCATTCAAGTTGACACACACACACACACACACACACACACACACACACACACACACATACCAACAGCAATATGGAACATAGTCGTTAGTGGTTGATGGTGGAGTACAGTATCACAAGCCAAAGAGTCCTATCACACGTGTCAGCATGCAGGATGTGTGTTGCTCAACAGCATGCAGTGCGAGTGTAGAGAGTCCTTGTTGATAACAGTATACATGTCATAGATGCATGTGTGTTGTTCAATGATTGGCCTCACCCTGGTACACAATCTGTACATGGACACAACATTGCACTGCAAGTCTGAAACACTTTCCAATGTCCTGTGCACCATCACTCATAGGTATACAAACCAGGGCCAGATGCACACAACTGTCTGGTGTATAACAATGAATGCTATGTGTAGTACTGTAGGTACTGTAACTGGATGTAGTGTAGTACCATGAGCCATCATCAGGCAGCATCATGTGGTCAATCAAGGCCACTGATATATGTCACACTGGTAACTATCTTGCTGTACCTGACCTGCACCACTTAGGCTACATTTAACAGTTCACAGACAGTTGTTACATGGGCATGTCAGGTGTTCAATAGGGAGCATTGCCTAACATGACTGTGTTGTGTGTTGATGCATGTCACACTGCCCCATGATAGGCCTCTACCCCCAGGTATAGTATGTGTGCTGTGTTGATGACATATGGGATACTGGGTTATGATCTTACAGCAGGTGTCTACATATGCCATGTGTATCATATTAACACATACTGCATATGACAAAGTGGTGTATGTTGTGTGCATGTGTATTGACTCTGCCTATACAATGTCCACTACAGTGTACCCCACTTGTTTGGGATGCTCTGTGTGTTGCATGTGTATGAGTCAGCTACTCATGTCACTGGGAAGTGCATAGTCACACAGAGAACATGCAGAGCATGCACTATGTGTAGGTGTTTAACATGTGTATATGGCCTACAACTCTCCTATGACATGCACATGTTATATGCTATATTAACTGTAGCCCACTCACCAGCATGGGTCTGCTGTCTTGCTATCACACCAGATGGACCTGCAAGGATATGAGACAGTATGTCAGTGTCAACAACTATGGCATTGCTGCTGTGAGTTTGCAATTATACTGTAGTACATGAGGTGATAGTCACAGGCATACAGATAATGTCCTGAATGATCAGTATTGCATGACACCAGGCTCCACATATTCTGCATACACAGTACACATCTGATTAATGCATATTATAACACTTGGGATAACAGTGGTCTACAGATATGCCATGTTACCTGCACGCTCGGTTTTGCTGTTCTGGGTGACTCCGGCCTCCATGATGACACAGGTGTGTTGTACTGGTTGGCCAGGAGCCACCACACTGAGGAGCAGCTCTTCCACTCTGGTGAGGGGGGATGTGTAGCAGCACCACCACCTTTGGCAAGCTGTTGTCTGTGGACATTGGAGGCATGCTGCCGGACATGTCTGATTAAATCACTGCAGTGATGGCGTACCTGCTCATAAGTCCAGTTATGCATGCCTACATCATTCACCCAATGGACAACATCCTGCCACAGTGCAGTGCGACCATGCTGGTCCTGGCAGGTTCTTGAAAACAGAAGGTTATAATGGTGGATGAGTGCATCTGATATCACTTCCTCCTCCTCAGGGGAATAAGCTGGCTTCCTGTTGCGTGACATAACCCTGGAAGACAATGAAACAGTAATTGTGAGCAGGTCATGTGGCACACTCAACATTCTAATGTACAGACATCAATGACATGCCATATATAGCAACCTATTGGCTGTCAGTAGATACACACTTTTAATACCACATATGACTGCTAAGCCCACAACTGCCTGACAGTGCCTGGCACATACTATATACCAAACCATGTTCTGCACAGCAACAAAGTGAAACCAGTATGTAAGACTATACAACAGTACATGGCACACTGTATGTGACACAATGCACCACCTAGCCACAGGAGGTGTATATGAAGCTAATGCATACAGACATTTGTCATCCATTGAAATGAATGTACAGTACAGTTACAGTACTACCAGTACACCACACTACTTGTTGATAGCAAACCCCTCAGTAACATATGTGCACATTCATCACTATAGGTGGCATACTGCTTTACTACACTATACATGTTGCTAGATATGCACTTATATCCTGTGACACACATACCACCGAGGCCATGTTACAGGCATACCCACACACACATCAGACATACCTACAAGACACAAAGGTATGGCAACCCAGATTACATTTACCTGTGTACCATACAGTACTGTGTGTCAGCACCTACATAACCTCATGCCTGAGGTATGTAATGTGTGAGGACTACAGGTAACAAACAAAAGAGTGTTACCAAGCCATGTGAATATAAACCATACTGTGCAGTTGAGGCCTACAGCTTCAGGTAGTACTACAGTCCATACGTGAGTTGTATTCACTAGTGTTAACAATCAATAAGCATACATGTACTGCTTTAGCCTACAATGGCGCACTCCAGTCGACACCATGGGACCACGTCACAACGTATGCCATACTGCTTTTCCTGCCTGGCAATAGCATATGGACTTTTTGATGGGATTAGAGCTACAACACTACAAACCATGGTATACACAGAGTCCCACTAGGCTATCACACATATACACATCATTGACACATTCGCATACACATTCTCCATCACACCCAGTCAACCTCACATAGCATGTGATGCAACAGGTACATGCATGTGTGTATCGGGTCCTAGGTAGCTGATAGGCTGTTATCCATAGGGCCTATGAAAGCCTAGACATATGGTACCCTGCACTTCAACACCCATGTAATGTAGGTTCATGTGCCCCTGTCATGCAGAGCCACAGAGGTGATTACCGGGTTGTGTTTCTTATCTCACATCCAGTCATCATTATTATTCATGGCAACTGCTAATGAGAACCTTCATTTGCTGTTGATAGGTAGTTGGTTCCACAGTATGGTATGTGTCTGTGATGATAATGTGCCACTCGAGCATGTTCTGCTTTTTAAATTACAAGGTTTAGATCAGTAGAGTGTGTATCTTGTCTGGTGTTCCATCTGTTTACATGGAGCACGTCCAACACCTGTGGGTTTGCCATAGCTTTGTATGTTAGGCAGGGGTAGCCTCTGGGTAGGCGGTATGCGACACAGTGTAGCTGTGGTTTTGTAAGACAGTCAGCATAGGGCATCTGTTTGAGTCCGGTAATACTCTTTGTGAGGTATGTGTCTGGCGTCTACTGTTGCTGTGGATGTCTTCTGAGGTACATACCAACAGGGACATTGTACTCTATGATAGGTGTTATGACTGATGAGTAGAGTGGAACACTGACCTCTGTTTCCATGGATAACACACATTTACTGACGACATGTGGGCTGTACTAGGTTTACATGACTAGTGTGGAACAGTGATTATCATTAGGGACACTACTGTCCACCTGTGTCCCGTAGTCTGCTATCACACCTTCGGTGTTGAGTAGACTACCACCTATGTGGTAGTTCATGGGTACAGGGCTTTTAACTACAGGGATGGCAATACATGTACAACATTCAGCTGTAGCATACATATGAACATCCACTGGTGTACACATAGATATGCATATCAGCACATATACAGTCCACCTTTCATGGTGGGAATATCAATTATGCAAAGGTTGAGGGGGATACAGTTATGTAATGATATTGCACAGTCTTGTGCAGAATGCATGGAAGGTGTTCTCATCCCATATATCTTTAGCAGGACCCCCTATCTGGAAGACTATATACCTAACAAATCATACTCACGGCGTTTGAACAACACATGTCATATGCCAGCACTGTATGCTGTTGTGCTTGATACACACTGCGACCTACATATAAATATGCACATAACAACCTGCAACAACATATAAATGTCCGCCCTTCACAAACAGTTGCAGTATGTCCCTTGTTCTATGCACATGTTCAGATGTTTATAAATCAGACACATATGTATCTCGCCATAAGTGTGTGCCATACAGACACAAGGTCCACACTGTTGTAAGTCCGTACACCTCACGGATGACCTGTTGGGCCTTGCTACAACATGGACAGTTGCCACATGTGTGCATACAGTAATGGTACAAGGGTAGACATAGCTGCAAATGATACATTACTATGCTAGCCTGCTACAGCAGTTGCCAATGCTAAGCTACACATTATGTGACTAACATGCATGTCTTACTCTGTCACATCCAAGTTTATATAAGTGTTTGCACTACTCCCCCAAACTGCCATTAAACACAGTACTGTACAGACCATAGATAACATGTTCAGATGTTTGACATGTACTGCTGAGCTACAAATGTCACACTTATTTCCCACTGCACACAGCTACACAACAATTTTTCCATGGCAATACTTATGCATGGCATCAGTGCATACATACCTACTGTTGCCACATATGCATGTTTCAGAGGATCTACAGTACTAATCATACACATGTACTACTTGCCGGTAACTACAAACTGTTACATACCTGTATGTCCCTTTCAGGTCCGTCTGTGTATGTTTGATTTTTTTTTTATTAAGTACAGAGACATACTTTTGTTTGCTTTGTGCTTTTTTTTTCTTAATTGATGACCTTAGTTTTGTTTAGGTATATAAATTTGTTACCTATTTTTTTTCTTATGTGCTAGGAGCTGTTCACTGTCTTGAACATGCAATGTAATGATTGCATGTGGGTATAGCAAGTACAATCTGCTTTTATAGGTATCTGCACATGTGCATGTGATGCCCTCTGCACCAATTGTTGCCCAGCATTTGGTAAATGTATACAGCCTGCTGAGTGGTAATTGCAGTACTCACTGTCATAGCAACCCCATGCTATAAATTGCTAAGGTATGTAGCCATAGCCCTTTCAGATTTCCAGAGTGGGGCCCATGCTTGTTTGCTGTGGACACTGTTGTGTAAGTCAGAAGGTTGGTATAAGTCTTATAAACGAAGCTAGAGGTGTAGACAGTGATGTACATGTTGTACTCAGACCTGTCTGTTGCCACTTCCAGTACTGAGCTATCAGTGTAGAGTTTTACTCACCACTACAAATGCTTACACAACATTTATGTGACTATGTAGTTTCTTTTCTACTCATATAATTAACTGCCATACGAATGTAGTTATTGAGACGTATTCTCTTGGCACATGAACTGTTTGTGAACTGTTATACTGGGAATATTAATGTACTGACTTCTGCAGGGTTTGTGTTTTTTAGTGTTGACATTAGCACAGGGTTCGCAGGACAACTGGACAATTCCAGTACTGAGTATGCCTACCTACACACTTTGTAGACCCTAAACACACAAGTATTTTTTTAAATGTGGGGGGGTGCTTACATACAGAGAGCATTATGCATTAATGTGTGAATATTATCTTACTGGACTTGCAGGATTGGTGTGTACCTGTGAGTTTATCAGGGCAAGTCATCTGTCTGCATAGTTCCCAACTGTGAACCTACTCAGATGGTAGCCAGAGGTTACACTGTCATTCTTTGTCTGTGCAACTCACAGGTGTTTTCAGCACTAGTACAATGGCATTGTTACAGTCAGTTGCTACCAGTGCATGGCTACATCCATTGGTATTTCTGTGTTGCACTCCTACATAAGGGTATGTTTGTGGAGGTCGTACCAAAGCTATTTGCAGAGTGTGTAACAGCAGTATAGCCTATATGCCTGTGTGTTTGTGCCTCTGCCAGGCCTATGGAATACTCAGATACATCTTTGCATGGAGTCAGGGATAGGTAGTTGAAAGTGAGGTACACCTTACACATAATAGGGACAGTAGGTGTAGACTTCAGTGAAGCAGTGCATATGGATTAGTACTCCTTTCATGACGTACACGCGATGTCTACTGTTATTATTGTCAGTATTCATTGTGTAATAGCCCACCTTTCTGACTGACGTCAGTACTTTTCTGAGGGATTATGAGGGACACAGCTAAAATATGTTTCACAATCAGAGACATCCCTGGAAAGTTGACACAGTTAGGAGGTATGGCCTCTGCCCTACTCAGATATGCCAGTGTTTGTCCTGCTATGATACTGTGTGGGGGTTGTAAAGTGCCTCTGTAACATTATTTTCTTCTTGATTGGCTGCTTCTCACATCACACTCATGTAATGCAGTTCCCCAACAATTGCTGGTAAAGATCCACAGAACAAGCTTTGTGTTATGGCCTTCCTATTTTTCCTTTACATTCATTCATTGTAATACATGATATATTTTTTGCAGCACTAGCTTATTGTATATCTGTTGTGGCTTAGTGGTACTTCATGCAGTCTAAAGTGCCCAAGGTCTGGGGTTCGAGACTGACATAAGCATTTTATTTTGCTGCTGAGCAGAACAAGGGCCCTGACACAGAGTGACTAAGGCACTTTTAAGCAGTCGTAAGCGGGGTTGCGCGGGTTTGCATGATGCTTAGCGATGCTTAGCTAAGTGCACACATGCGCACACTCGCTTAAACCCACTTACTACTGCTTAAAAGTGCTTACTCCCGCTAACCCCCGTGCTAATTTCTTTGAAAGAAAAGAAAATGGGGAGATAGGAAAGTGGTGAAAAAGGGGTCACAAAGAGGGAAAGACAGTAGGAAAACAAGCTCGGGATGTGCAGGATGGGTGTAGGGAAGGTCCATAGCTGCTCATTTCTTTACCAGCAACAGCTGTGCACATGTAGCAAATTTGGAGTGAAACTTGAAACCTTCCACCCCTGAGAGGGGGGTGAGGACAACGAAGTATGGTGTACTGCCAATTATAATTATCAGTTTACATGTCCAGCGGACATGTGTGCAAAATAGGCAGCTATGTATGGGGCATAATTTTTTTGCGGGTACAGATTGCCCTTTTTTTTTTTTTTTCCCCAGGGGAGAGTGGAAAGTGAGGTAGAGGAAGTAGGAATATTTGGGGATGTAGGTTGGGTAGATAAACAGACAAGACAAACAAGATGCATACCGGGGCAGAGTATGACACATGGGGTGGGTGAACACAAATGACGGGGACGGATGTTTGGAAATCACAAGCCCATGAACCCACAGATGGTAACAGTGGGACTGAGATCCCCCACCCATGGGCAGTCACCACTGAACCTTCACAGACCCGAGGGTCGCTGTGCTGGGGGCTGCATAGGAGGGGCAGGCTCACCCGTGAGTCGCGCCACTCTCGCCTCGGGCTGGCGTAGGGGATCAGCGACTAAATGCTGGATCTCCCTAGACACCACAACCCGGACCCTTAGGAGGGTGGCAGGAGGCCCTTCTCCACCCACGCTTGCAGGGTGGGACAAGCCCCATCCTCTGCAGCGCTTCCACTCGAAGGTGGCACAGGACCAATGGAGGAGGGTAGCCTGGGCTGGGCACCAGATCTGCTGGTGCCAGGTGCAATTGCCAGCTGAGGAGGGACTGGTGGGTCCGCTGGGACTGGCCTTCCCATATGTTCTGTGATTAGGTGTGTTTAATTACAACATAGACAACAGCATTCCAAGTTAGTTGTAACAGCATGCAATAATATTCCCATTAACCCAACACACCAGGGTTACAAAAGTTGAACAGCAAGCATAACACATGCATATACTGAATGACAGTGGACATTACAACAGCATGCAGGGATGATTGGTGGCAACAGGCCACCAAGATTGTGGTGTTTTAACATGGGACATGCATCAAAGTAAATGCAGATTTTATATAACAATAGGACATATGTCCCAACAAATGTTATGAGATTAGACATACCCATTGAGGTGTGGAACTGCATTGTTTATGCACATGGAGTAGGGTGTAAAAAGAAACCTCCATTAACATCTTATTAGTACTTTAACTGTACACTACATTCCTATTGACTGCAGGTGTATATCCCCTACATGTATTATTAAACTAGCAACATTCATTTGATTGCGTTATGGGTTTGGCTAGTTCATTATATACCTGACCTATATCTGACATAGTAACTGTACAAGATGCAGATGTTACTGCTACATACTTGTATTTTATTTATATAGTTATGTATCTGCACATCTGGATGTGTTCATGTGACATTTTCACTTGATTTTCTACGCAACCCTACTTTTCAGGTAGCACACTAACATTTCTGGGGAACACCGTGACAAGCTACTCACGTGGCAGATGTACCTATGCATGTCAGCCATTTAACAACTGTTGAGGACTGTTACATGCTTCACAGCTACTGGCACTTCCTTCATCCACTTTATATGACACTGCACAACTGTGGGTTATCAGCACGTAATACAACAGTAATATTTCTTTAATGCAAGGATACAACAACATTTCTGAGTAACTGACACATACACACTCCAAGTATTATACCTTTCTTATTTACATTAAAACTATTTTCTACAGGCTCTCTCCTTTATTTGATATTACAGTACATACAGTAGACCTATTCAGGACATATTATACCTTTATTGATAGGCTACAACACTATTTTCAGGCTCACTCACTTATTTTCTATGACAGTGCATGCAGCGATAGTATTCCAGACATATTTTAGCTTTATTCATGGGTTACTACACTCTATTCCTGGCTATCTGACTTATGATATGTAACAGTACATGCAGAGGATTTATTCAGGGAATAAATGTTTTATGATTCACAGCTACTGCCACTTCCTTCATCCACTTCTTATGGGACTGCACAACTGTGGGTTGACAGCACCTAATACAACAGTACTATTTATTTATTGCAAGGGTACAACATTTCAAAGTAAGTGACACAGACACACTCCAAGTTTTATACCTTTATTAATTACATTGAACACTCTTTTCTACAGGTTCTCTCCTTTATTTGATATTACAGTGCATATAGAAGACATATTCAGGACATATTATACCTTTCTTGATAGATTACAACACTCTTTTTCAGGCCTGCTCACATATGTTATGACAGTACATGCAGAGATAGTATTCCACACTTATTTTACCTTGATTGCTGGGTTAGTACACTCTATTTCTGGCTCACTGACTTTTGTTATATAACAGTACATGCAGAGGATTTATTCAGGACATTTTATTGCTGTATTATTGGGCTAAAACACTTTTGTCATGCTCACTCACATATATCATGTAACAATACATGCAGAATAATTACTAACCTGCCTGGTGGCACAGCCTTAGCAGCCTATCTGCATAGGCTTGCTGATTCATAGCATGAACACCTGCAGCTGTGAAGTAAATGAAGGGATATTGAGACATACCTATCCATTTAGACTATATTAGCATGTCTTACATACTGCATTCCATGGCTACCTACTTAGTAGTGGGGTATCATGCATATGACGGGCTTCCTGGATCCACTGGTTCAGAAGGTCCTGCTTCCGTCTCTTCAGGTCTGCATGGTGGTGACGGACCAGCTCACCAGTCCGAGGGACACCTGTGGCACTGGTGAGTTCATGAGCCAACCGGTTCCAAGCTTCTGACTTATACTCCGTCCCTTGGAACTGGCCCTGCAGGAGTCGAGTCTAATGCCGATGGACTAGGAGCCAAACTATGTATCTTGACTCCTCGATGCCCCAGCGTTGCGCTCTAAAGCGTGTACCCTCTCCAACACCAGACATTCTAACTGCAGATGGGAGCTACAATCAGTTATGGTGAGAATTCCCGCCTATGCAGCTTAAATATGCCACATTTCCCACACTTTTCTGTGATTGGTCGTTTTTGAATATTCTCGGCTGACTGCAGACCTGCTTAGCAATGGTTAATCTAACATTTATTGGTATATATATATATATATATATATATATATATATATATATATATATATATATATGTTAACAGGGGGCGTGGCTGTGTTTAAGCAACTTTGCTCTACGTTGCTCCACGTTGCCCGACAGTGCGCTGGTTGGCTCGGCACGCACCTCCTCGCAAACCTTTTGCACTGTGAAAAGCTCTATTTAGCTATGGGCAACGACATTGCACTGGGTAAAGCGCTATTTAGCTATGAGCAACTACATTGCGCTGGGTAAAGTGCGATTTAGCTATGGGCATCTACATTGCGCTGGGTAAAGCGCTGCTTAACTTAGGACAATTATATGTCAGGTTCCTTTATAAATTTACATTTTGTTCACTGATACATAGGCCATTTCAATGCTTTTTAGTAAAAGTTTTATCATATCTGTCAGGACTTACTTCATATACTCATTTTTAACATAAAATAGGAAGGGGAGTGGTGGGACTTGAACTGTGAATGCCTCCTCTTTGTGCAAACGCTCTACCACTACACTATTACTATTTGGAGCAATTTGCATACACATTCCTTATTATGCTCTTCCATGTCGAGATTGCTAACTGCAGCTAAGCAATGGGCACAATCGCGCACACACACGCAAAAACGGGCAGCTATATTGGGAATTAGAAAAACAATGCAATGTTTCACTTTTTATAACTGTGCTGGGGGTTTACAATGTCACGTTGTATGGTGTTAGGTACATGAACATTTGAGCGGACTCGCTGTTGTGTGTTGACATTTTGCATTTCACACACTTGCAGGGGCGTGGACCTTTAGACTGCTCAGCAGTCGGACACGCCCCCTGCTTGTCTGCACGGTCCATGTTAGGCTTGGGGTAGAGTCAGCGTGCCCTCATGAATATTCATGGCATGCTGATGTCATACCTTTCGACTGCAGCCTCCAAGTAAGACTTATTTAGTCTTACACGGAGGCTTTGTGAATCCGGGGGATGTTCTTTTGGGTCTACTTTAATTAAACAAAAGCAGAATCCATCGAATACGAATCCATCGACACATAAACAGTGAAACGCAATAAAGTTGAACACGCAAAACAGCGAAATTTAAACATCAAAACCGCAATAGTCGGCCAACCCCACCGCCCGTAACATACTACCTACGCAAAGACAACAACAAAAAACACATACATACACTAACCAAAACCCTACTGCTAACCCTAAATTAAAGCACCAAAACCCCACTTGTAACCCTACATTAAACCCCACATACACAACTATCTATGTACTACCCTTAACCCCTCCCTAACAATAAGGTCCGTAACTACCGAACACTTACCTTACAGAACTATACCCACACAAAGTAAATATTCCACACACATACACTTCAAAACCCTACACTAAACCTTACATACATTACCTATCTATGCACTTACCTTAACCCGCACCCTAACCCAAAGGTCCGTAACTATCGCACACTTACCTTACAGAGCTATACCTCAGACGGGCCAGCTATGACAATTTGACATTTCCGATTTTGCTATTTAGTGCATCCGACATTTTCCATGTTTCGCTGTTTATGTGTCACTGAATTCGTATTCGACAGATTCTGCTTTTGTTTAATTAAAGTAGACCCATTCTTTTTCCTAAAAAGAGAGCAAAAAAGAAAAATAAGAAACTGGCTATTTGGGTATAATATCTTTTTCATACTAACTTATAAAAAATACATGATATAGTATTCATCGTTATAAACATTAGTGACTGTTTCAAAGGTCATACATCATATAAATTCAATTTTCTATTTCCACATCTCACTCTGGTCTTTTCACCTCTCCACTTTTTTTCACAAGAAATACTTATATATTCTACCATCATTCATTTTCCTCCTCTTCCCACCTGTAACACTCTCCTTCTCTAACCAACATTTTTTCTTTTTTTTTATCTCTCCTTTCGCCTTCACAGTGGTTTTCATTTACCTTTCCTGTTTTGTTTTCTTTATTTTCTTACCTCTCTCTTCTCACCCTTTCTTTTCCTACTGTCATCACACTGACCTGCATCTCAGGTGTTTCTCAATAGTCCATATACTATAATGAGTAATCCTTTTATTTTTTTCACCTTATGTTTTATAAGCCTCCTTATAGGTTCATAGGTTCATAGGTTGGTACTAGGCTATCAGCCATAGGGCCTATACAGGCCTAGCCATAACAATTGCCTGGCTATTTCTTCCCACACTATTTATTTCCCTGGACCCCTGTCTAGCAGGGCGACTGACGTGATCCCTGGGGTGAATTTCCTTTCTCCCATTTAATCATCAAGGTTCCTTTTGAAGAGAGCCAAACAGGTGCTCTGCTTGACATGTATGGGCAGTCTATTCCAGAGTCTGGGGAGTCTCTGGATCAAGAATCTATCCCTCCAGCATGTTTTGTTTATTGTGATGACAAGGTTTAGATCCCTGGAGCGTGTGGCTCTGAGAGATTGGGATTTCTTTAAGTGTAGCATGTCCAACAGCTCTGGGTTTGACATGGCCTTGTATGTTAAGCAGAGATCGCCTTGGAATAGACAGTATGCGACAGAGCATAGCTGGAGCTTTTTAAGGTGGTCAGCATAGGGCATCTGCTTTAGGCCTATTTTTCTTTGTAACTTACTATAAGTATATATCCTTCATTTCCATAGTATAAGATATAATAATTTGCATCTTATTTTATTGTTTTAAAATTGCATTATATAGTATTATATGTCTTTCTTTTACACTTTGTACAATTACCTGTCATGACTATGTATTGTTTTATTACTCACAACATGTGCAATCATTATTTATAAATTGTATTTTTGTTCTGCAGCTTTTCTTCTCAAGACTACTCAGAGAGTCCCCCGGATTCACAAATCCTCCGTGTAAGACTTAATAAGTCTTACTCGGAGGCTGCAGTTGAACGGTATGACGTCAGCATGCCATGAATATGCATGAGGGCATGCTGACCCAACTGTAAGTCCTACACGGACCATGTAAGAAAGCAGGGGCGTGTCCGACTGCCGAGCAGTCTAAATGTCCACGTCCCTGCAAGTGTTTAAAATAAAAGGAAATAAACAAGAGCGAGTCCGCTCAAATGTCCCTGCAACCAACACCTCACTGCCTGATATTGTAAACCCCCATCACACATCTAAAACGCATAACCATAACATTTTTTTTAAATACCCAAAATAGCTGCCCGTATTTGCGTGTGTGTGCGCGTGTGTGCCCATTGTTTAGCTACAGTCAGCAATTCTCACATGGAAGACCATAAGAAAGAATGTTTATGCAAATCACACCAAATAGCAATAGCGTAATGGTAGAGTGTTCGCACAAAGAAGATGCATTCATGGTTCGAATCCCACCACTCCCTTTCGTATTTATTTTTTAAATCAGTATATGGAATAATACCCAACATATATCTTTAAACATAACTAAAAAGCAGTGAAATGGCCAATGTATCAGTGAATAAAATGAATATTTTAAAGGATCCCAATATAAAATTGCCCGCAGTTAAGCAGCGCTGCCCCTAGCTAACTCGCACTTTACCCAGTGCAATGTAGTTGCCCATAGCTAAATCGCACTTTACCCAGCGCAAAATAGTTGCCCAAAGCTAAATAGCGCTTTACCCAGCACAATCGGTTTGTGCGGAGGTGTGCGCCGCGCCAACCAGCGCACTGTTGGGCAACGTGGAGCAACGTAGAGCAAAGTTGCTTAAACACAGCCATGCCCCCTAACTTGTCTGGACAGTAGTAAAATAAAATGCAATGATAAGGTTTGAACCCAGGACACTGTGCACCATAATCAAAGTATTGAACCACTAAGCCACAACAGCTTAGGATAAACATCCACTGTTAACATATATATAGTAATAAATGTTTGATTAACCATTGCTAAGCATGTCTGCAGTCAGCCGAGAATATTCAAAAATGACCAATCACAGAAAAGTGCGGGAAATGCGGCATATTTAAGCTGCATAGGCGGGAATACTCGCCATAACTGATTGTAGCTCCCATCTGCAGTTAGAATGTCTGGTGCTGGAGAGGATACACGCTTTTGAGTGCAACGCTCGGGTATCGAGGATTCAAGATATATGGTTTGGCTCCTACTCCATCAGCATGAGACTCAACAACTGCAGGGCCAGTTCCAAGGAACGGAGTATAAGGCGGAGGCCTGGAACAGGTTGGCTCATGAATTCACCAGTGCCACAGGCGTCCCTCGGACTGGTGAGCAGGTCCGTCACCACCATGCAGACCTGAAGAGGTGGAAGCAGGACCTTCTGAACCAATGGATCCAGGAGGCCCGTCAAATGCGGGATGCCCCACTATTAAGTAGGTAGCCATGGAATGCAGTATGTAAGATAAGCTAATATAGTCTAAATAATGGATAGGTATGTCTCAATATCCCTTTATTTACTCCACAGCTGCAGGTGCTCGCTCTATGAATAAGCAAGCCTATGCAGATAGGCTGCTAAGGTTGCGCCACCAGGCAGGTTAGTAAATATTCTGCATGTATTGTTACATGATATATGTGAGTGAGCATAAGAAAAGTGTTTAAGCCCAATAATACAGCAATAAAATGTCCTGATTAAATCCTCTGCTTGTACTGTTATATAACAAACATCAGTGAGCCAGAAATTGAGTATACTAACCCACCAATCAAGCTAAAATAATTCTGGAATACTATCCCTGCATGTATTGTCATAACATATAAGTGAGCAGGCCTGAAAAAGAGTGTTGTAACCTATCAAGAAAGGTATAATATGTCCTGAATATGTCTTCCATATGCACTGCAATAACAAGTAAAGGGGAGAGCCTGTAGAAAAGAGTGTTCAATGTAATTAATAAAGGTATAAAACTTGGAGTGTGTCTGTGTCACTTACTTTGAAATGTTGGTGTACTCTTGCAATAATAAATAGTACTGCTGTATTAGGTGCTGTCAACCCACAGTTGTGCAGTCCCATAGGAAGTAGATGAAGGAAGTGGCAGTAGCTGTGAAGTATAAAACATTCATTCCCTGAAGAAATCATCTGCATGTACTGTTACATACCATAAGTCAGATAGGCAGGAATAGAGTGTAGTAACCCATTAATAAAGCAAAAACATGTCTGGAATACTATCTCTGCATGCACTGTCATAGATAAAACATGAGTGAGCCTGTAAAACAGTCTTGTAACCTATCAATAAAGGTATAACATTTCCTGAATAGGTCTACTGTATGCAGTGTAATGTCAAATACAGGAGAGAGCCTGTAGAAAAGAGTTTTAATGTAAATAAGAAAGGGATAATACTTGCAGTGTGTATGTGCCAGTTACTCAGAAATGTTGTTGTACCCTTGCATTGAAGAAATGTTACTGTTGTATTAAGTGCTGACAACCCCCAATAGTGCAGTCCCATATAAAGTGGATGAAGGAAGTGCCAGTAGCTGTGAAGTATGCAACAGTCCAAAACAGTTGTGTAATGGCTGACATGCATAGGTAAATCTGGCACATGAGTAGCCTGTCAAGGTGTTCCCCAGAAATGTTAGTGTGTTACCTGAAAAGTAGGGTTGTGTAGAAAATAAATGAAAAAGCCATGTGAACACATCCAGATGTGCAGATACATAAACAAGTCAATGTAATACAAGTATGTAGCAGTAACATCTGCATCCTGGACAGTTACCATGTCAGATATAGGCCAGGTATATCATGAAGTAGTGAAACCCATAATGCAATCAAATGCATGTTGCCTAGTGTAAGAATACATGTAGGGGATATACACCTGCAGTCAATAGGAATGTAGTGTACAGTTAAAGTACTAATAAGATGTTAATGGAGGTTTCTTTTTACACCCTACTCCATGTGCATAAACAATGCAATTCTACACCTCAATGGGTATGTCTAATCTCATAACATTTGTTGGGACATATGCCCTATTGTTATATAAAATCTGCACTTACTTTGATGCATGTCCCCTGTTAAAACACCACAATCTTGGTGGCCTGTTGCCACCAATCATCCCTGCATGCTGTTGGAATGTCCACTGTTGTTCAATACATGCATGTGTTATGCTTGCTGTTCAACTGTTGTAACCATGGTGTGTTGGGTTAATGGGAATATTACTGCATGCTGTTACAACTAACTTGGAATGCTGTTGTCTATGTTGTAATTAAACACACCTAATCACAGAATGTATGGGAAGGCCGGTCCCAGCAGACCCACCTGTCCCACCTCAGCTGGCAGTTGCACCTGGCACCAGCAGATCTGGTGCCCAGCCCGGGCCACCTTCCTCTGTAGGTCCTGTGCCACCTTCGGGTGGAAGCTCTGCAGGGGATGGGGCTCACCCCCCCTGCAAGCGTGGGTGGAGAACAGCCTCCTGTCACCCTCCGAAGAGTCCGGGTTGTGGTGCGTAGGAAGATCCAGCATTTAGTCGCTGATCCCCTATGCCAGCTCGAGGCGAGAGTGGCGTGACTCATGGGTGGGCCTGCCCCTCCTATGCAGCCCCCAGCACAGCAACCCTCGGGTCTGTGAAGGTCCAGTGGTGACTGCCCATGGGTGGGGATTTTAGTCCCACTGTTACCATCTGTGGGCTCATGGGATTGCTATTTCCAAACATCCGTCCCAGTCAATTGTGTTCACCCACCCCATGTGTCATACTCCACCCCTGTATGGGTCTTGTTTGTCTTGTCTGTTTACCTACCCAACCTACCTCCCCAAATATACCTACTACCTCTACCTCACTTTCCACTCTCCCCTAAAAAAAAAACAAAAAAAACCCCAAAAAGGGCAATCTGTACCCGAAAAAAAATTACGCCCCATACATAGCTTCCCATTTCGCACACATGTCCATTGGACATGTACACTGATAATTATAATTGGCAGTACAACAAACTATGTTGTCCTCACCCCTGTCCCAGGGGTGGAAGGTTTCAAATTTCACTCCAAATTTTCAGCATATGCACAGCTGTTGCTGGTAAAGAAATGGGCAGCTATGGACCTTCCCTACACCCGTCCTGCACATCCTGAGCTTGTTTTTCTACTGTCTTTCCCTCTCTGTGCCCCCTTTTTCACCACTTTCCTATCTCCCCATTTTCTTTTCTTTCAAAGAAATTAGCGTGGGTGTTAGCGGGAGTAAGCACTTTTAAGCAGTAGTAAGCGAAATTAAGCGAGTGTGCGCATGTGTGGGCTTAGCTAAGTGTTGCTAAGCGTCAAGCAACCCCACGCAAACCCACTTACTACTGCTTAAAAGTGCCTTAGTCACTCTATGGCAGGGCCCTTGTTCTGCTGAGCAGCAAAATAAAAAACCTCTGCCAGACTCAAATCCCAGACCATTGACACAATAGACTGCATGAATTACCACTGCATGAATTACCACTAAGCCACAGCAGATATACAAATAACTTGATTCTGACATAAATATATCATGCATTACAATGAGAGAAAGTAAATGGAAATTAGGAATGGTATAACACAAACCCTTTTCTGTGAGTCTTTACCAGCAGTGGTTGTGGAATTGCATGACATGACTGTGAAAGGAGAACCAGCCATCCTAGCAGGGAATAATGTTACAGTAGCACCTTACAAACACCACACAGTATCAGACCAGGATAAATACTGGCCACAGGAATACTGTGCAATAACCACATATGTATGGCAGTTAATTGTGTAAGTGAGAAAAAAGTACATACTCCCATGTATCCTGTGTTAGCATTTGGAGGGGTGCATACATGTCTACACTGAGATGTGTGTACTGGAAGCAGCAACATGCAGGTATGAGTACAACATGCATATAACTGGCTACAACCCTAGCATCAGATAAGAGACATATACCAACCTTCAGACTGACACAACGGTGTCCAGAGCAAACAAGAATGGGCCCCACCTTTGAAATCTGAAAGGGCTATGCCTACCTAACCTAGCATTTTATAGCAGTGGGCTGCAATCACAGTGAGTAATTCAATCACCAAACAGCAGGCTGCATGCAATTACTGAATGGCGGGCAGCAATTGGTGCAGAGGCTGTCACATGCACAAGTGCAGATACCTAGAAAAGCAGGCTGTACCTGCAGTCCACACATGCAATTATATCATTGCAGGTGTTGTGAGATAGAGAGTGAGAGAGAGAGAGAGACATGGACACAGACAGAGACAGAGACAGAAGAGAGGGAGAAACAGAGACCAAAGGTTAAATAGAGGGCAAAAACCCAAAACAACCACCAATAAAAAAAAAATACAAAACCGTAACACACGGAGCAGGGAAATACAAAGGTAAGATATGTAACTCAAATGTATGTGATGGCATGTTGTAGATGTTCCCGAAGAGTACTCTACACACTGCAAATCATCCATGTGTGGCAGCAGTATGTATCTATCTGTATCTGCACATGTGCATAGGGCAAGGGACATACTGCAACTGTTAGTGAAGGATGGACAGCTATCTGTCAGTAAAGGTTGATATGTGCATATATCCATGTAGGTCACAGTGTGTGGCCTAGAAGACAGCATGCAGTGCGCAGGAGTGGCCTTAAGTCAACTGGTGCCCTAGGCAAAAAGGCTCCACAGTGCCCACTACCACACTTCCTGGTGCCCCCATCCTTGGGTCCACATAAATAGTGGAAAAGCACTCCTGCTAGAGAGGCGCTTTAGGTGGCTGCCCAGTAGGCCTATGCCTAAGGCCAGCTATGGTAGTGTTGATATATGTCATGTGGTGGTTAAATGCTGTGGAACAGATTAGTCAGATCTGATGTGTTACAGACAGTGAGGCCTGCTAATGCTACAAGGGCTGAGGACACCCACATGGATTCTGCACAACACTGTGCAATGTAATCACATACCTGTACATCCCACAACTGTCGCATAAGTGATATCCCCACCATGAAAGGTGGACTGTGTACATGTATGTGTATAGATATGCATATATATAATATATATATATATATATATATAGATAGATATATATATATATATAGATAGATATATAGATATATAGATATATATATACATATAGAGTGAGAGAGAGAGACAGAGTGACACGGGGTCATATTTACCGCAACATGTGTGTGGTGAACAAGGCATGGACTGAAGACAAGTGTTGATACTGCAGTGCCATTCCACCTTCCCAAAACAGTGTACCCATTAGCTACCACATAGGCAGAGATCTACCTAATAGTGAAGGTGTGATAAGGGAACATGGGACACAGGTGGACAGTAGCCTCCACTTTGATGAAGACAGTGCCACACTACACCTGTAATCTGTCTGTGTGGTATGTGTCATGACAACAGGTGTGTCATCTATGGAATTATAGGGTAGAGTTCCCCTCTACTCATCACAATGCCCTGTGTGGTATGTACTTCACATGACAACTACACCAGGTGAACAGGCCACAGACAGATCTCCCAAAGGGTAATACTGTCCGCAAACAGATGCCCTATGCAGACTGACTCACAAAACCACAACTACACTGTATTACATACTGGCTACACAGAGGTGACCTCTGCCGGACATACAGAGGTATGTCACACCCATAGCTGGGTGACAACCACCATTTCAACATATCACAATCCCTCGGGGATACACGCTCTAGGGCCCTATACCTTGTCAGCTCACTAAACAGCACTTGCTGGAGGGATAGGTTCCCATCTCAGATATATGCCATACACTGGAATAGACTACATAGCAATAACAAACAAGGCTCCTCCTTAGCAGTTGTTATAAATACCCCTGATGATTGTATGGGAAATTGTTAATACACCCCAGGAAACACCTCTGTGGTTCAGGTTGGCAGGGGCAAGTGAAATCAAAGTACATGTGTGTCAAAGGCCAGGGTAGCATATGGCTAGGCTGCCGTAGGCCCTAGGGCCAATAGCATATTACCTACCTATGACACTATGCACTCACACATGTACTTAATGCAATAGCTGCTATGAGAGGTTGAATAAGTGTAATGCTGAAGGTGTGCAAGGTCTGTAAATGTGTGATAGCTTAGTGTGATGTTGTATCTGACATGGTAGTGCCTATCCTAGCTGTGAGGACAGCAACTGATGTGTAATGTACTGTTAGCCAGACATAATAGTACAGCATATGATGTCACGTAGTTCTCTGTTGACGAATGTGGTGTCTCATTGTAGGCTAAAGCAATACATGTATGCTTAGTGAGTGGTACTGCTGGTGAATCCATCACCGATATGAACTGTAGTACTACCTGAAGCTGTAGGGCTAAACAGCACAGTATGGTGTGCATTCACATTGCTTGAAAACACTGTCATTGTGTGTTTCCTGTAGTCTGCACAGAGGACAGACTGCAGGCATAAGGGTGTGTAAGTAGTGGCACACAGCACCGTATGGTACACAGGTAATGCTCATCTGTGTTGGCATACAGTGGTGCATTGTATGTTTGCCAGATGTGTATGTGATTATGCCTGTACAATGGCTGCAATCATATGTGTGTTACAGGGTTAACGTGTGTATCCAGCAACATATATAGTCTGTTACAGCAGTATGCCACCTATAGTAACAACTGGACACATCTGTTAGGCAGGGCTATGGCATCAATGACTAGGGTGTTTGATTGGTACTACTGTACCTGTACTTTACATCCATTGCAATGGATGACATCTCTGTTCGTGCATTGGTGTGATATACACCCCTGTCTTGAGGTTGTGCAATGTGTCACAAACAGTGTGTCGGGTACTGTTGTATAGTGGTGTGATATATAGAGTCTGCCAGGCAGTGTTAGTTAGTTGTGGCCGGAGAACCAATAAGTGTTATTGAACGTGTGTAACCGCTGACAGACAATAGGACTTTATATATGTCAGTAAAGTGATATCTGTGGATAAAGGTGTAAAGTGTGCCACAGGACACTCTCCACACATAATGTTCATATCTTTTTCAGCCAGATGGCCCACCAACGCAACCCAGCTTACACAGCGGATGAGGAAGAGGTGATAGTCAACAGCCTTTTGCAGCAGTACACTATGCTCTTCTCCAGAAGCAGCCAGCACCAGCAGGAGCGGACTGCATTGTGGCAGGAACTTGTTAGTTGGGTAAATGACATAGGCCTGCATAACCGGACATATAAGCAGGTACGCCATCACTGCAGTGATTTAATTAGACAAGTCTGGTGGCGTGCGTCTGATATCCAAAGACAGCAGCTTGCCAAAGGTGGTGGGGTGGCCATTCATCCCCCCTCACCAGAGCGGATGAGCTGCTCCTAAGCATAGTGGCTCCTGGACAACAGCTACAGCAACCTCTGACATGTGTTGTAATGGAGGCCGGAGCCACCCAGCACATCCACCTGGAGCAAGCAGGTAATATGCCCTATCTGTAGACTACAGTTAACTGTATTGTTAGATTATGTGTACGTGAGATGTGTACTGTGTGTTTAGCATTTCCACTGCCTACTGTTGTGCAATATGGATAGTTTGTATAATATCCCTACACCTGTGACTGTTGACTGTTGTTGTACTACAGTTTAGCATACCCACTGTAGCAATGCCACAGTTGTGGCCACTGATGAACCCTCTCATATTCTCATAGGTCCCTCTGGTGAGTGTGTTATACCTGCAATGTTGGTAATGAAATATGCATGTCATAGGTGAGGTGTAGGCCATGTATACGTAACACACCTACGCATAATGCATGCCATGCATGTTTGCTGTGAGACGTTGCACAGCTCAGTAATGTCAGTAGCTGCCTCAATGACATGCAATACACAGAGCATGACACACAGTTGTGGCAACCCCATACTGCACATTGGATAGGCATAGTTGCAACACCTGTACACAAAATAAGACATTTAGCACATGCAGTACACAAAGTCATGCTACATATGGCATAACCACACACCCGCTGTAAGGTCACACGTCAGTATCCCACATGTCATCCACACACATGATGTACCTCAGGGGTAGAGGCCTATCATGGGGTTGTGCAACACTCTTCAACACATAACACAGTCATGTTAGGCAATGCTCCCTACTGGGCACCTCATACATCCATGTACAAAGTGGCTGTGTAATAGTGAACGTATCCACGGCACTGCAGTTCAGGTACAGCATGCTAGGCAGTGGTCTGTCACACAGTAGTAGCCATGAGTGACCACAAGATGCATGATGATGATGATGGCACATGGTACTACACCCCATCCAGTTACAGTGACCACAGTGCTACACATAGCAGTCTTTGCTGTGCACCTCATTGTTCTGTGTGTGCAAATGGGTCTACTTCTTTTGACCTAACTTTCATTTGCCTGACACTCATTTGCCTGAGACCAAATGACTGAAATTTCATTTGCCTGACACTTCATTTGCTTGACACTTCATTTGCCCGACAAGTATTATTAACAAGAAAATGGAATATGCCCCCTTCCCCACTGCAGTGCGACCCTGGAGTTAGAATATATAGTTAGGGGGGGTAGGGGGGTGAAGCCCCCCACTTACTTTTCTGTTACTAAGCAATATTACATCAAAAGTTAACAATATCATATGAAATGAAGTGGGGGGCTTCACCCCCCACACCCCCACTAACTATATATTCTACCTCCAGGGTCGCACTGCAGTGGGGAAGGGGGCATATTCCATTTTCTTGCTAATAATACTTGTCGGTCAAATGAAGTGTCACGCAAATGAAGTGTCAGGCAAATGAAATTTCAGTCAAATGGGGTCAGGCAAATGAGTGTCAGGCAAATGAAAGTTAGGTCAAAAGAAGTAGACCCGTGCAAACATATGCACCTATACACACCATGCATAGCATGTTGTGTGTGTGCTTACATATGCTAGTATACACATTTTGTACAACAGTCGCCATCTGTACAAAGAGTCACATATATGTCCTGGAATGCTATTGGGTGTATAGGTCACATGACACACATTGGGTATGTGTGGTGTTTAATGTTGCAGTCGTGTAGCATGCCATGTCATGGCTGGCAACAGCATATCTGCAATATGTCCCACATGCACCATAACCACTGTGCAATGTCCATGTCATGCATTGGGATTCCTTCACGTCTACATGCACCACTCATCCCATGTCTGTACATTGCATGCATTTGCTACACCTGTGCCCACTATTATGTGATATGGACACAGACACTGTCATCAGACATGGCAATCTATGTGTCACACATATAACACATGCAGCCATGGTATGTATACCATTCAGTGATGGTGCACATGACATTGCAGAGCAGATAATACTTGCACAGCAATGTTGTGTCCATGTACACATTGTGTTCCAGGGTGCAGCCAATCACTGAACAACTACACACACAGGCATCAAAGCCATGTATAATGTCATTAGATAGGGCTGTCTACACTTGCACTGCATGGTGTTGAGCAACACATGGTCTGCTTGCTGACACGTGTGTGGTGACTGTTTGCCTTGTGATACTGTCACCCACCATCACCCATTATTGTGTATGTGTTGGATTGCTGGTGTGTGTGTGTATGTGCTGTGGTGAGTAGTGTATTTCTGCGCATGTGTGCATGTGTGCATGTGTTCATGTGTGCATGTGTGCATGTGTTCATGTGTTCATGTGTGCATGTGTTCATGTGTGCATGTGTGCATGTGTGCATGTGTGCATGGGTTCATGGGTACATGTGCTCATGTGTGCATGTGTTCATGTGTGCATGTGTGCATGTGTTCATGTGTTCATGTGTGCATGTGTGCTAACATCATGTACAGATTGTAAAGTGCGTTTCCTGTCTTCCTTCCACAGGTGCTGTGTTAGGCGTGGCTGAATGAAGCAGGGAACCTGGTGTCACCGCCACTAATAGTGGAGATGATGAGACATGTATTGTGGCACAGGAAGGTCCGACAGGGTCTGTCATTGGCCCACCAATCGGCAGTACACAGCGGTCAACCCCATCTATGCACACACTCATACTGGCAATACATCCCTCGTCACCAATGGCCATAGCTGAGGGACAGCATACAGTTAGCATTGACCAGGGGACTGTGGTACCTATGGCACATGCATCCCCCTCACAGCAGCCATAGCCAGATTACTGGAATGGTACCATATAGGCGGATGTCCAGGGGTTCTCGGGGGGAGCACCACTGGTCGTATTGCCCCTGGCAGACGTGCCCCCAGAGGTATTACAACCTCCAGTATGTTCTGGGCTGTAATGCAGGCACAGGCACATATGGAACGGTACACCCAACAGGGCTAAGGGCGCAGAAGCCCCATTACACTGCTATCAATGACAGAATCCGTGACCTTGCCAGTGCCATCCGGAATTGCACCCAGGTCATTGATAGCCATTGGAGGGAGACATTAGATGTCCTCCACAATGTGTCAGCCAGGAGCCAGGACTGTGCGGGAAGGATGAGAAGCCAACATGGATGCATGCTAGCAACAGCATCAGCTGGCAGTCGTCACGGACGGACCACGGATCACAGCCGTTCCTAGACCATGTGCACGTGGGGCTGGCCAGTCCCAGCAGGGACATGAGTCCAGTCATCATACCTCTGCCTCTGATGATAGCACCCAGTCAGGGTTGGTACCTGATACTGCCCGTAGCACCACTGCTAGCACAGGTACGGTGTCCATGGCTAGAGACAGTGATCTGTACGGCCTAGCAGGTACAGTCTGTGGCTGTCCCACAACCGCCCGTATATGGCAGCCACATGTTGGAATTGTGTGCATGCAGACACACACACACACATTTACCATACAACTAGGGCTCACACATACACACACACATTACATCAACATTGGCCGATGCAGTACTGTTGTCCCTCACACACACACACACACACACACACACACACACACACACACACACACACACATACACACACACAGACATGCCAATTGGATGGGTCAACGTCGGGCTCTGGCAAACCTACAACACACCCTGTGCATATGATGACACCTGTGCCACTTCCTGTCATCTGTCACATTGATGCAGGAATAGGCTAACATGGTTCTGATGCACAGGGTGACATTATAGCAGTGTAGCAATAGTAGCAAGTTGCCAACAGGAAGGTGTACTGATATCCTTGTAGGTATATCTGAGCAGGCATTATGCATCACAGCTATGATAGTCATTGTAGCATTGTTTACACCAGTGTTAGGTCTGAGTATGTATTGTCCACCCATGTGCCACTTGGCTGAAGTGTACAGTATTGCCAGCATGTGTTAGTGAGTGGACAGTACGTGTGTGATGTGTGCATTACAAATTAGTGGGTGTACATCTGTGAACATGGTGTTTGCGCACTATCTGCATGTACGTGCATAGTGGACATGTGGGATGTACGACATACCCTGTTCTACACATTGTTAACATCTCATGGTATCTTTTGATGGCCAGTATGAATTCTACTACAGATATGTACTAACATGGGTACACGTGTGTATGACATGGGTTGGCACTATGCTGTGGGTGATACCGTTGATATCTGTCAATGATCTGCAGTCTGGCAGTATACACCACCTCAACAGCATGACTATAACCAATCATTAGATGATGTCCTGACAAATGACTCACAGTTGTAGGAAACTCAGTAACAGTTGGATTCTTCCAGTACTATACTATAACAGTAACCAGTGGTATTGACCGCCACACGTTCCTGGGACCACACCTGTGTGGCATAAAGCCCTCTTTGGTACATGCAAACATACTAGGGATATGTCCATCCACATCTGGAAATGCATGCATTGGCCTACACTGCATTCCCCGGATGGGACGCATATCCTACACAAGGGTATCATACAGACACATACCTGTTGTCCAATACGTGCTGTATAGCAGTACGCCGTCTATGGCATAGTCATCCACATTTACTATACATACTATCCCGACTGTACCACATAGGTGGTAGCCCTGAACATGTATGTTGAGTACCAATGTGTACAGACAGACACGTGTTTTGTCATCTGTCCCTTGGTATCCACATACCCATAGGTATTGTGGGGTCCCTCGGTGTTTCACATACCACATTAGGGGCCTGCATGCATATCCACAGGGCTGGTGCACACCTATCATGACTGCCCATTATTGCCAGTCGTTGTTGTGTATCAACATCTCTGACATATACCCCAGCAATTACCCTCACTCACAGTACTCTATAGTAAGTGTCATGGGTGTGTGTGGCAGGGATGTCCTTGGCCATGGATCACTACATTGGCCGGTCTTGACGCAGACATACATATGTGGCCTATGATCTGAGAAGCAGCAGCACAATCTGTCGAAGGTTACAAATGTATTCATGTAGTATGCAGGCTTCACACCTATGTACTGATTGAGGTCACATGTACACAAATCTATTTGACACGCAGATACACAATGTGTGCAATGAACATACTGTTTGAAACTTATGTCATACTGTAGTAAAAGCAAAACCCACACTGCATTGACTACCTATGGCACACACACACACTCAACGTTTGCAGGACTCAAACCCCTACCTAACTACGTTATGATACTAGAGAGATACGCATTAACACAGCACGCTATATGCATGACTGGATTGTTTCTGTTCTCCTTGAATAATTGTAGGATGCTGACATCATCAGACTTTCCGAAGAGGGATGTACCTCTTTTAAAATGTGTTTTCACAGTCTCCAAAAAGGCTACTCCTCTCAAAGGAGAGCACACACATGCACACACCCCCCCCCACACACTAGGCATTTGCAGGACTCAAACCCCTACCTAACTAGGTTATGACACTAGTGAAATACGCATTAACATGGTGTGCTATTTGCTTTACTGGGAGCATATTTTTCCAAAGCTATGTTTGTAGGATGCTGACATCATCACACTTGGCAAAGAGGTATTCACCACTCCTAATGTATTTCCACAGTCTCCAAAAAGGCCACTCCTCTCAAAGGCAGTCTCACACACACATGCACACTCAGCATTTGCAAGATTCAAAACCCTACCTTACTGTGTTATAACACTAGTGAGATATGCATTAACACGACACGCTATTTGCTTTACTGGGAGAATTTATTTCCAAAGCTCTATTTGTAGGATGCTGACATCATCACACTTGGCAAAGAGGTATTCACCACTCCTAATATGTTTTCACAGTCTCCAAAAAGGCCACTCCTCTCAAAGCCAATCTCACACACACACATACATACACACTCAGCAATTGCAGGATTTAAACACCTACCTATGTTATGATACTAGTGAGATACGCATTAACACGACACGCTATATGCTTTACTGTGTGGCTTCGATTCGCATGCTATACCTGTAGGTTGCTGGCATCATCAGGCTGGACATGGTAATGTGTGTGCACTTAGTGTTATGCAATCTCAGGAATGAACCTTGTGGGTCAGCAGGTGTAAACATCTTGAACAGGAATACACAAGTCATACCTGGTGTGATCTATCTGTGGACATATTACCATTCCTTCATATGACAATACATATTCATGCACGGATTGTAGGTTTTGTGGATACCACATGTGTCTGTGATGTTGGTAAAGGGCTATTCAAAGTCTATGTGAGACCTGTGATGCTCCTGTCAGTGATGTATGTCCTGGGTGGCAGCCTTGCAAGATATCTAGCAGTTTAGGGGAACATGATGTGCTCATTAACATACCACAGACGTTTGGGATGTGTGTTTGTCGGTTTACAATATCTCTGTTCCTGACTGCAATCATGATGGACTCCAAGGACTAGCATTTCGGACTTCGTAGGCTTATAGGAATATAGTTCCCATGGTGTGTTGTTCAAAAACACTTGTGGGGTGTGCCACATGTTGCTGTAACACATTCAACAGTGTAAGATCCTGTAGAGAATGTGAGGCTCAACAGACTGTTCTATTTGTCCTGTCGCTCACTTATGACACATATGAGGAAACAATGTTATCCATGTGATGGGATTCATTTGGCATTGGGAGGACCAGTTTACACATTGTACATGTGATATCTCCTGGTATGATGTTAGGGCCTTTTGTCACTGGGAGGTGGGTATGCATGTATGGGCCTGTCTGACAGGATGTTGACATTGTCAGTCAGGTACAGTTGACCCTGACTCAGGACATATATGACTGTACATCGATATTTCTGACATAGCTGAAGGAGGTGTAATGTTTCTGTCTGTACTCCTTTGCAGATTATCTTTCCACAGCAACAACAAACCTGAACACTAAAACCCTGTTATACTCTTTTACACAGTTGACACACTACTGATCCTTTGTGATCAGTCAACACTGTATGTCATCATCATATCCTGGCATGTCCAAAGGTCGGTTTTGTGTGTACTCTCCAGTCCAGCTGGTGCATATTGGAATTCTAATGCATTGTTACAACTGCCTTATGTACACAGGTAACACTGTCCTCCTACCAACAAACTCAGATATCTGTGAGAGGTGCAACTGTATAGACAGACAGGAGGCTGAGCTCTCCCAAGCCATGACTGGCACAGTCTATCGGGTGGTGAAGGTAACCACACACACCACAAATACAGTCACACATGCACCTATGACAACAGCAAACCGTATACATTGACACACAATGACATACTTGGAGCATCTAAATATACTCTGCCTAAGCAGGTGAGACATCCAAAGCAGACACACAAACAACTGCCAACACACAACCATACACACATATCATCACATAGTTCACAAAGTCATTGTGCCACACAGTCACTGCCCTTAGGCCTACACAACACACCTCATACACTTGTATTAGGTGAGTGTAATTGTCCGTCACACTGACATCCCACTCACCAGGCCGAACAAGGTGAAGGTCTCTTTGTGCTGTGTGTCGGGTGCCAGGATATGCCACATGACACATGCACTGTTGTCAGTCCACTGCAAGTACAAATATGGCTCCATCATTAACCATTCTTGTGTGTAAACCCTCAGACGTTCCTCCCTGGACTACATGACAAGAGAAATAGAGGGGCTCTCTGATCGTGTAGCCCAGGACAGTATGACCCTGACCTTATGTAGCATCTTACCCTCACCAAGTACTATGTCACAGTATACTGATGACATGATCACTTTTAACAGTTGCCTAACATATTGTTGTCATTCACAGGGGATCCAGTGTCTGTCAGCCTGGGATTACATGCTCAACATGCCATGTACATTCGCTATGGACGCCATGCACCTGTCACCCCTAGGCTTTCACAGACTGCCTTAGGCTCTTGACACACACATAGTGGCTGTTTGAAGCGAGGGTCAGAAGACATAACCACAGCCATAGATGTTACAGGGTACAGGAAACGGAGCGTGATGGTGCTCAACAACTGATGTCTAACCCTCAGAATGCATGCACTCAGAAATCACATCAGTATGGAATCTGTCGATATATGTGCAGTAACAAACACCTGGTTCAAGCTCACAAAAGCACAGCAGCACTAACAGGTTTTACGTCATACCATGGTTTCCAGACACAAGGCTCGGACCGGACAACAACAATGGGGGGGAATCCATATACATCATTCATACACACACCTCCAAGTTAGTAGCAGTACACAAAGCATTGGGGAACGTACATGTGCAACTGAGAGTGGGTAAAACTGCATTTCAGTTTGTAGACTGTTACAGACCACACTCCCAAACATGGGCACAACAGTCATTATCCCTGGGAACACTGGGGAATGTGAAGGTCTCACCAAACACCATTATATTGTGTGACTTCAAATACACAAACATTGACTGGGTATACTACTCAAGCAGTGACACCCTCGCACAACAGTTGCTAAGATTGTTACACTCAAATGGTCACCACACCTACAGGGGGTTAAACATGTAGGACCTGATCATCACCCACATGGGGACTCTATGTTCCACAACAGAGGTATACCTGTAATTATTAAGGTCAGAACATACATTCATCTCACTAGACATACATATCCCATACACACACACATCCTATGTGATCTCAGTGACATACTTCTCATGAGCAAATGTCACACTTGTACAAACTGAGGTGGTATCCCTCAATGACCCTGGGACAGTGTTAATTACGGCTCAGACAACTTCATACTTTACAAGCACATTCTATGGACAACTACTGGAATTCATGGATCATGCTATCCCAGATAACTACAAGACTCACTCCTCCAAAGGCAGGGGACCTGTCTACTGGACCACGGCCATTACTGAGCTATACAGGGACAGGAGGAGGCTACTACATTATAGAGCACAATCACAATCAGGAAGGCATCCCTGATCAGTACTAACGGACACTTGCAACAGACACCATGGACAATCACAAGGCCTTATTTAGTTATGTCAGGGACTTGGGTGGGAACTCACAGATATGCTGTGAGTTACTGCATAATTACAAATGATACAGTGAACCCACTGACATTGTAAACATCCTGGACAACAGTTTCAGTAGGAATGTTTCTCCACCATACCCCCTGCAGTGCACATGTCCATCACAGCAGGGTGTAGCCTCCCTGACATCACAGATGAACATGTGTATGCTGCCCTCTCCATAGCAGACAACACAGCATCAGTGGGACCATATAGTGTCCCAGACTGTGGCATACACGAGATTCAAGACAAACTTCACACTCACATTATGTCACTGTTCAATATCACAGTTACTACAGGATGTGTACCTATGGAATGGCATACAGCTATGGTGTACACGCTCCACAGTGCTGTTGCCACAAGGGACCCTGGACATTATCACAATATATGCCTAACTATCCAGGTCTGCTATGCTATGGAGTGTATCATCATGGAACACATACACATACACATTGTGAACCTACAGACACTGGATCCTGCACAATTTGGTGTTGTTGTGGGCATATCTTGCCTCTTGCAGATGTTTGATGTCTTTAAACAGCTAACAGGTACATAGACGTACACAGGGTTGTCCACACAGCCTACCTGGAGCTCGCACACCACTTCTACACAATACTCCACTTGGCCTTTACACATTAGATCACCAGATTCAATATCTACACATGTCACAAGATGGATTGCTAACTGGATCATAGATAGCACACACATGGTCAGTATTGCAGGTGCCATGTCTGAATATACACCAGTTACATGTGGCATCCCACAGGGCTCAGTCCTGGGACCTCTCTTGTTCTGTATATATTTCTGATACATACTGGCTAACACAGGAGGAATATGGATGACCATGTTTGCAGATGACTGCAAACTGTGTGCCATAATCGACTCCACAGCTGGCACAAGCATCCTCAGAAAGGGTCTCACAGAGATGGATGACTGGTGCCAGAGCCATGGCCTACAGCTACCTTACTTTAGATGCATAGTCATCACCTTTTTTAGTAACATCGTGCACACACATTACCACATAGGTGATGATACATCACGTACAGTGTGTGTGATTTGTGATTTGGGGACATGAATACTTAGTACTCTCGCTTTTGACATTCGCGTTGCCAATGTTGTTGGACACACCTTCTATTTACATGTCTTTACAAACAAACAAACTGATAACACAATATAAGCAAAAAGTCACCAACCAGTATGTATTGAAAATTTATTATAACAAAACGTACTTCGACCACACAAATTTAAAAACAAAATTAACCAGACATTGGACAAAATAATGACTTGGCATACAATGAAGAATTTCCAGAACTGAGACGATCAGAAAGACTTAAAAATAAAACCCCTTACTCTAATTATCAGACAGCGGGGTTTCAAGGGGCCAGGCCCAAGGACAAACAATGGAGAACTTAGACAATAATGCTTCATTGGATGTAAATGGTAGTAATGATCAACTGGACTTGCAAATGTGTCATAATGAATTGATTGAGAATGATTGTAAGCATATTACAGTTAATAATGGTGGAGATTTTAAAGTTTTCAACTTTTCTAACATTGAAGTTAATCATGATGTGGCAAATTTGTTATCTAAAGGATATACTTTTGTTCCTTCTAAATCATTTGATTTTATAACAATAATGATTGACATGAAATTGTTTTTAAGAAAAATAAAATTTTCTTTAATATATCATGACACTATTTGTAGTGAGTCTTGTAAGTTCAATATTAGTAATACTTATACCCGCCTTTACACCCCAAATTATTATTGTATGAAAAAGTGTGTGAATACCAGTTAAAAAATTTAGATAAAGGGAATAGATTGATTACCCCTAAAATTTAAGTAAAAAAGAACAAAATATTTTAAAGGCTTTACAGAAAGAAAAAAATAGAATTATGAAGCCAGATAAAGGAGGAGGGGCTGTTATGAGCAATGAACTGTATAATGAAAAGCTTAATTTAATTTTACAAACTGATACATATGAACAAATATCATTAAATGAATTAAATTTGGCATATAAAAAAAAAAATATATATATATATATATACAAATAAATTATATGTTTTTAGAAAGGCGAAGTGATATAGATTTATATAATTATTTGAATATTATAACACCTAGAATTCCTATTTTTTTGGGAAACCGAAAAATGCATAAAGATTTGATCCTCCCATGCATCCATTGGTAGATGGAAGGGATACTATTACATCAGCATGTGCTAAATATGTCAATTATGAGTTAAAAAAAATTGTTGAAAATGAAAAAATATATTTGTAAAGACTCATGGACATTTTTAGAACACATGAATGAAGTAAAATTTAATAAGCAAGATATTTTAGTAACTATAGATGCATGTGACCTCTACACGGTAATTCCTCAAAATAAAGGTTTAGAATGGGTTAATGAAGTATTAATTGAACATTGTATTAACCATGATTTAACCAATCTTATTATTGAACTTTTAGAATTAATTTTAAATAATAATTATATTACATTTGATAAAAAATATTATCTACAGAAAAAAGGAATTGCGATGGGTTCACCATGTGGAGGTACTTATGCAAATTTAGTAATGGCATTTTGGGAGAAAAAAATTATTTTTAATAGTAAGCATCATTTATTTATTAAATCTTATCAATGCTTTCAGGATGATATTTGTCTTATCTGGAATGGTAATCATAATATTTTAAATGAATTTTTAATTTATATAAATGAAACTACCTCATTTTTTTTAATTTACATGGAACATAAGTGATTATAATATTAATTATTTAGATATAAATTTAATTAAAGATTATGAAAATGAAACTTATGTTTCAGTAATTCATAGAAAAGAATCTTATTCTAATAGTTTTCTCCATTATAGTAGTGCCCATCCAGAATATCAGAAAAAATCAGTAATAAAAGGTCATCTTGTTAGAGCGGCACATATGGTAATGCATTTTGAACAATTTCAAATAGAATGTAATTTTTTAAGAAGTATGTTTTTAAATAAAAATTACCCACCAGCTCTAATAGATAATTTAATAACAGAAGTAACACAAAAAAGATCAAGCGGCCATTTTTCACCAATTTTGAAATTGCTGAATATCAATATTACTAATTTAAATTATTAAACTGAAAATATGATAGCAACTAATAAAGAATAGATTATAATAAATACTACATTTAATAAAAATGTAATGTTAGGAGATGAAAATAAGAATGAATTCACAAAAGCATTAATAATTACTTATTTGCAAGAACATCAAATGATAACAGAAATTTTTGTAAATAATTGGGCAATTTTAATGGATGATTTTCAATGTAAAAAATATATAGATAGTTTCCCTAAAATTGTATAGAGAAAAGGGAAAAGTTTTAAAGAACTACTAAAATCAAATACCCAAAATAAGAAAAATAATAATACAATAAGTGGAATGAAAAAGTGTGGAGCTTGTAATTGGTGCCATAAAATAAAAGTAGGACAATTTTTCTATCTAAAGAATAAAAAATATTTTTTAAAAAATAAGTATAATTGTAAATCAAAAGCTGTAGTATATGCAGCTATGTGTGATTCTTGTCCTATATTTTATATAGGAAAAACCGAGAGAGTTTTATCTCAAAGGATTTATGAACATGAATATTCTATTAAGAAAAATAAAGTAAATAATGCTTTAACTAAACATATTAATGAATATAGTAATCATCAATTTTATTTTACAGTTATAGATCATGTTGAAATGGAAGATAGAAGCCCTTGGGGTTTAATTCTCGAACAAAAAGAATTACAATGGCAAATTAAATTACAAGCTAATACATGGCCAGGAATAAATGAAAGAACTACAATAGTGCCAATATTAAAATTAATGGCATTAAACAGAAATAAAATTAAAGATTAAATGAGTTAATTTCATTTTTTAGATATTAATTGATTCTTTTCTTATGAATATAAAATATTTATTTATTATTAAGAAATTTTAGAATAATATATATTTTTTATATATTATTTTAATAATTTATTATTTTTATATTTAAATTCATGGATTTTAAAAAGGTTGATACCATTCCATAAAATATTTTTTTTAAGAATAGTGTTATTGAGGTATATATTCATTATATGTATTTATTATATTTATTATATTTATAAAGATCAATTTTATTTAATATTTAATAATAGAATAGAATATATATATAGTTCTGGTTCATATATATATATATATATATATATATATATATATATATATATATACTAGCCATTTAATATAAATTTAGATAATTCAATTAAAAAAAAATTCTCATTGTATTACATAAATATGGGGTAAAGGTAATGAATTTTTCAAACTGTCTAAATAGTAGTATTAGGCATGCGTGTGTTTTAAGAGTCATGTGACTTCTTTTTGAAGCAATGAAAAGTTATAAAAGGAAGTGATGTGGTGTAACGGATTGTCTGATGAAGTTTAAAACTTTTTAAACGAAAGCGCTTACATATATCTGGTTAATTTTGTTTTTAAATTTGTGTGGTTGAAGTACGTTTTGTTATAATAAATTTTCAATACATACCGGTTGGTGGTTTTACACCTTCTATTTTGGCAACCTTATCCCATACAGTTTTACATCCAGATCAGGTGAGGTCATTGTGACCCTGTAGTCATCAGGCACATGCCTGGATACAATGGCCCATTTCGGATGTACCTTACCCAACACCTGAAGCAACTGGAATGTACACAGATTTACATAACTAAGTGGATCTAGGGACTCACACAGATGGTATGCACAGTTTGGCTATGGTCACCCCAGCTCTCCTTAGTTGCTTACTGCCTACTTGGATGCAGTCTGTGCCTTTTGTTTAATGCCATGTCCATCACAGCATTGATGGACAGGCTCCACATGAGGATATCAAAGTCCCTTACAGCTACATGCTCCTGGGACAGGTACGTGAGCAATGATGTTAATAGGACATGCTGGAGGGGCATATTACCATCACAGAGGCTCCACTCACTCGGGAATGTGATCACAGTCCCACATATGCACAGACCCACGCTGACCACCTACAGGTGACATCTTCACAGGGGGACAGGTGATCGTATGTTTAGCCCTGGGATATGTTATGGGTCCTTGCTAGACAGAGGCAGAATGAAATGAACATATTTGAGATATCTTGTGTGACCTACTATTAACAGGCACAGTCTACTGATCTAGTGTGATTGCAGAATACAAACACACTGTGGCTAGGCTTCTACATACTCTAGGGGAGATAGCCTAGTGTCAACCTCTGAACCTATGCTAACGTTCGGGATGCACATTGTTCAGTGATGGTACTGATTGCAAGTTTTGTTTCTTCTTTGCTTTACCTCTTCCTATGAACAACCTAGGTTTCTGCATAACATATTTGATTGTGACAGGATTTCACTATATTATATTGTGTCTGTTGTCATATCACTGTGTGCACATGGTGGATTGGTGAATAGTGCGAGGTTCCTGGGTTGACACTTGCAACTGAGGGATATGTGTGGCCCACTGCTGTACTCAAACTTGCCCTAAGTGTGTGAGCATGCCCAGTTCAGACTTTCAGTGTTTTGTTGCCTGACATTTGTCTCATAGTTTCAAGTGTGTGAGCATGCCCAGTGTGACCTTGCAGTATGTTGCTGTCTGAGGTCCACTATGTTTGTTGATGTGTGTGAACATTACCAATATTAACATTTATACTATATGTGTGTTGAATATCAGGTTACGAACAAAAAAAGACTTTCACAAACTATTGAAATGCCAAACACGAAGAATTAGAGCCACGAGTAACTTAAAACACTTTGCTGTAATACGTATATAGCTTAACACAGTTTTATTAGTGTTTTCGGAAGTGTTGATACGTTTCCTTCTTCAGATTAAAAAACACACAACCTCCAACCATCAACCCATAACCATTTTAAACCATAAATATGTCATGTGATGTCATAATCATATGCAACTACTTGTTCCTAATTAACTAATTGCATTCAATATTAGTGTTAATCATGTTTTAAACACTACATTGTAAATGAACTATGATTATTTATACTAATTTACATTCAACATGATAAAAATGCAAAGCTACATTATAAAATGAGCATTTAAAAGCACATTAAAAATGCATTAAAAGTAAAAACAGTACAAAACAGTACCTTTTAAACCTTTTAAACTAAATAATTAAAATGGATAAGCTATACAAGTATCCTTAGGTGCTGCAGGACTGATTAGTTACAAAATGATAGGTACTTATAAGTTAAACTTAGAACTTCAAAAGCTAAGCTAACCCAACATTTTCAAAGTACTCATACGATATCCATAAGTAGGCCACTAACTAAATAAACTAACTTGAAAGTATATATATTGTAAAACAGTATATACTATATAATACATTTTATATATATATATATATATATATATATATATATATATATATATATATATAATATAATATATTATTTAATTTTTACATAATTAATTATCTTTTTAGAGCCAACTTTTTTAAAATGCATGCAATGGAAAGCTGTTCATTAAGACCTGGAGAAAAAGAGGCTGCCGTTCTAATCTGCCAAAACAATTCCTCTACATCCAACTGGGTTTGCCAGGGTCCTATATAAGGGGTATCTTCGACCTGTTTGAGTACAGTAAACTTGAACTGATGGCTAGGGTGCTCCATAATGTGGTTAGCCAACGCGTTATTAATATGCCTCCTTGAGATAGCATAGGAGTGCTCATAAATACGCTGTTTTAATTTGCGTTCGGTCTTACCTATATAAAACGCGTGGCATACTGTACATGTTGCCACATAAACAATTGCTTTACTATTGCAATTGTATTTACCCCTAACTTTGTATTCAGTTCCGTTGACCGTAACTGCTGTTCCCTCCTTAATGAACTTACATTGTGCACAACTGCCACATTTCCCCATGCCTGACCCTAAAGATCTCAGCCTAGGTTTACTGGGATACTAGGGAAAAGATCTACCACATCCACTGTGACCATCAAAAGTTGAGAACAGAACATGTTTTGATCTAATTCTCTCAAAATATCCCAAGAATCTTTACAAATGTGGTCCACACTGAACACAAAGGATTTTAAGATGATGTCTATGAATTTAGCCAAAGGTTCAGTGATACTACCAGATCCCGATACAATCGGTCTGAATTTTAAAGGTTCTAAACCTTTATGTGTCTTGGGAATGCCGAAAATTTGGGCAATTCTTGGTTTATCTACATATAAATAATTGTAAAGTTTTTCATTAATCGTGTTCTGTAACAGGAGGTCAAATAATTGATAATTGATTTTGGCATAGGCAATGTTTATTTCATTTTTGGATACTAGTTCATATTGGTCAGTGTCTTGTAACAAATGTTGTATGTAAGCCTCATAGTCTGTCTTGTACATTAAAACTGTCCCACCTCCTTTATCAGGTTTCATAATTCGACATCCTTCCTGTCTAAAATAATTAATTAATTCAACTTCTTTCTCACTCAAATTATTCGGGATGTTATTATATTTCTGTTGTTCCATACTCCTGATGTCTCTTTCTACTAATTCCTCAAAGACTTTTAAGGTGGAATGCATTGGTGGGTTAAAGGTACTTTTTCTTGTAAGTTCAGCAGTTGTACCTTTTTGTCCTTTAAAAATATATATTTAAGTTCATTTGTCTCATAAACAACTTTAAATCAATTAAAATATCTGATACAAAGACAGGCTTGAGTGGGACAAACTGGAAACCTTTTAAAAATAATTCAAAAAATTCTGAAGTGATTTGCATATCAGTGAAATTGTATATTGTGAAGTTATTACTTCTAAAAACAATTTGCTTAGTTTCATCCATTAATGTCCCTAAATCTAAAGGTACTATGTGTGAGAGATTTAATTCTTTAGTTAGTTCCATTTGTTGTATTGGTATCTCCGTCCTCCCCCCTCCCGGGGGGGGGGGTACTGAAAATCTCTTGCAGAATGCTTTCTGTCCTTCTCCGCTAACCTCTCACTTCGCCTTAAACCTTGAGCACCTGTATTCACTTGGTTACTTTGAATGTTAATTTCATTGTCATTAAAAAATACACTTTCAGTATTAATGTGGTTTTTGTTCCTATTATTGAACAGTGGGAAAGCTCTACCCTCCCTATATTCAATTAAGTCCTGATCCAATTTCCTAATTTTGTGATTCAGAACTCTGAAACAGTGCTGGTCTACCTCATCAAATGTTTTGTCATACTCTCTTTTAACACTTGTGATCTATCATCTGTAATTAATCAACTGTTCAATACATTCAATTCTTTCAATAATGTATCCGCTTTTTTCTCATAATCAGTAATCATACACTTTAACATTTCTAAGCCTGCCTTATTGAATATTTCACATAATTCATCATATAACATGGAACCTGCCTGTACATTATTAGGAAATTTAAAAAATCTAAGGCCTTTGGGTACACGTTGTACATGCAGACATTCTCTTAAATAATCTATCTCTAACTGGTTATTTTTATATAGGTACAGTTTATCTTTAAATTCACTAAGTGAATGTTCAATGTTAGAATCAAGTTCCTTGTTTACTGTACCTGTTTTGAAAAAAAAAACGGTTTAGCAGTCCAAGCTTCAAAGTCAAAGTTCTTTGCTTCAAAATTGAAGGATTTGGTTTTAGGAGTTTTAGCTCTAGTATGAGCTAACTGCCCATTCGAGCAAGTGCTGTTACCTGCCCCATTCGTAAAAGTGTTGTTGTTATTGTTATTAGAAGAAATTGTTCCTGTTTTCACACTTTTGGAAGTTTTATCCAAAAACTGCATTTGGTTACATGGGATCTCTCTGTTGTTTTCTTTTTCTGTAGTTTTATTCCGCTCATTGATGGAAATAGAAAGTTGGGTAAGCAAGTCCAAAATTTGGTTAAACTCCTCTCGCGTAACTGGTGTTGTGTCGAGGGCGTCATCCTTTATAACTGTAGGCGTTTCCACTAAGCTGCCAAATTCCATTCCTTCCGCCATGGCTGAGATACTGTAATCCACGAAATAAAAAACCAAACGAAAAAAACAAGAATGAAAAAAACACAGCCCAGCAGTTCAGGACCCGTAATTAGCAGCTACTTAATCCAACTTGTTCCATCCAAGGTGAAATTACTGGCAATGGCCGAAAGGTCTTTGAAACAAACAGTCTTTATTGAAACAAAATTACTCCAAGCACTTTCACCCGTATATTATCGGGCTTTTCAAGGAAAATCTCTCAGCAACATTGTGCGCATCTTTAAATAAATTCATATTGATCACATGTTAGAATCCATTGATTAATTAGTGAATAGTCATTACATCTTAAAGAAAACTAGTATATGTATCAAAGTATTGCATTTGATTTCAAATTCTCTATTACTTTCATCAAAGCATCTTTGAAAAAACTCGTTTCTATGTATTCAGACTCGTGTAAAACTGTTAACAACTTAAAATAATAATTCATTAAGTGCTTATATTTCATAGTTTGATATATAAAAAACTCTTTAGATGTTAAAATGTATAAAAACATGTTAATAAATGAAAATTAATATGAAATATAACCTATATGTTATAACTTAAACTTGTATTGAACTATGCGTACATCCGTTAGTTCAATAATTTAATATTACTCATGTTTGTACATTCAGAGTTAGATGTACTATAAAATTAAAGCAAGCTAATGTTTCTTGTCGTTAATTAAATAAACAACAATCCCATCTAAAATCTTTCAATGAAAATATTCACCATGTTAATTAATAATTCATGTCCAATCTTAATAAATATCTTAGTAAAAATGTAAATACAATTGATTTTTAAAAAATATATGTGCGTGGAGTTAAAACATCATTTGTTGTGTGGCTTTAAAAGGAGTGGTAAACTGAAACTGTATTCATAACCTTGCTTTTCTCATTTTTAATACACTCATGATGTTGATAGAGTCATTCAAACCTGGTATCTTAGTCGAATTTAGTTTCAGTTGCCAATATAACTCGCGATATTCTAGGGTTGTCTCCCAGTTACCACCTCTAATATCCTGTGTAACTTGTTCTAAAATAAAGAACTTCTAGTTCATGTTTTCACAAACCAGGGAGTGTTTATAGAAAGCATTACTCTCTTTTTGTTTCATAACATCATTAAAATGTTCATACACCCTTCTCCTGATAGGTCGTTCAGTTTTTCCTATATAAAAACTGTTACAGGATAAACATGTCCCTAGGTATACTACCCCTTTTGTAGCGCAGTTTAGTATTTCCTGGCAGTAAAGTTAAATTTTCTTGAGGGAATCCTAATCTGTTCCTGGTTAATCATAGCTTGACATTGCTTACAATTACCACATGAATAGGTCCCTACTCTTCTTCTATTTTTATTACTCTCTAAATTATGTTTCATTTTGAAGATCTCTTTCAGATTTTTATTTCTTTTTCTGACAAAGTGTGGTCTTTCTGGAATAAAAGGTTTTAAGTCCTCATGATAACTCAGAATGGGCCAGTATTTGAAAATAGTATCTTCAATTTCTTCAGAGTTCTTATTGAAAGTGTAAATGAAACTGCCTTGACTTTGTATCTTATTTTCCCTTCTACTCTGTGGTTGGTTGACAGTACCTACTCCTAGCAGGGGTGGATACAATGTTTCTCTTTTTTGACTAATTTCCTGTGCCAAGTCTTCAAACAATTTATCTGGGTAACCTTTTTCTAAAAAGAATATTTTCAATATTCTCACTTCTTCCTTAAAATCTTGTAGAGTGCTACACATTCGGGAAGCTCGAATTAATTGACCTTTAATGATACCCCTCTTTTGAAAATTTGGATGTCCACTATAGTAGTGGAGGTAGGAGTTGGAGAATGAACTTTTTCTGTATAGTTTAGATTGAAAACAGTGATTTTCGTGGTCTTTAACGATGGTTACATCCAAATAGTGTACTTTATTTTTATCTATATTGTAGGTGAATTTAAAGAAAGCTGTTGTATTATTAATGTATCTTAAAAATTCACAAAGACTCTCCTCACTACCCCTCCAAAAAATACAAATGTCATCCAAAAACCTTCTATAATATGCAATATCTTGATACCATTTACTTGAAAAAATGTATTTCTTTTCCCAGAAATATAACACAATGTTTGCATATAAAGACGCACAGGATGCCCCCATTGCTACACCCTTTCTTTGATGATAAAATTCTCCGTTAAAATGTATGAAATTGTTTTCTAGGACAGTCTCCATAAATTCTACTAATAAATTGATTATGGTAGCTGTTTGAACTGTTTCTGTTACTAAAATTTGGTTGAACCATTCTAATCCTGTTTTGTGTGGGATACTAGGGAAAAGATCTACCACATCCACTGTGACCATCAGAAGTTGAGAACAGAACATGTTTTGATCTAATTCTCTCAAAAAATCCCAAGAATCTTTACAGATGTGGTCCACACTGAACACAAAGGATTTTAAGATGATGTCTATGAATTTAGCCAAAGGTTCAGTGATACCACCAGGTCCTGATACAAACGGTCTGAATTTTAAAGGTTCTAAACCTTTATGTGTCTTGGGAATGCCGAAAATTTGGGCAATTCTTGGTTTATTTACATATAAATAATTGTAAAGTTTTTCATTAATCGTGTTCTGTAACAGGTGGTCAAATAATTGATAATTGATTTTGGCATAGGCAATGTTTATTTCATTTTTGGATACTAGTTCATATTGGTCAGTGTCTTGTAACAAATTTTGTATGTAAGCCTCATAGTCTGTCTTGTACATTAAAACTGTCCCACCTCCTTTATCAGGTTTCATAATTTGACATCCTTCCTGTCTTAAATAATTAATTAATTCAACTTCTTTGTCACTCAAATTATTCGGGATGTTATTATATTTCTGTTGTTCCATACTCCTGATGTCTCTTTCTACCAATTCCTCAAAGACTTTTAAGGTGGAATGCATTGGTGGGTTAAAGGTACTTTTTCTTGTAAGTTCAGTGGTTGTACCTTTTTGTCCTTTAAAAAATATATTTAAGTTTATTTGTCTCATAAACAACTTTAAATCAATTAAAATATCTGGTACAAAGACAGGCTTGAGTGGGACAAACTGGAAACCTTTTAAAAATAATTCAAAAAATTCTGAAGTGATTTGCATATCAGTGAAATTGTATATTGTGAAGTTATTACTTCTAAAAACAATTTGCTTAGTTTCATCCATTAATGTCCCTAAATCTAAAGGTACTATGTGTGAGAGATTTAATTCTTTAGTTAGTTCCATTTGTTGTATTGGTATCTCCGTCCTCCCCCCTCCTCCCGGGGGGTACTGAAAATCTCTTGCAGAATGCTTTCTGTCCTTCTCCGCTAATCTCTCACTTTGCCTTAAACCTTGAGCACCTGTATTCACTTGGTTACTTTGAATGTTAATTTCATTGTCATTAAAAAATACACTTTCAGTATTAATGTGGTTTTTGTTCCTATTATTGAACAGTGGGAAAGCTCTACCCTCCCTATATTCAATTAAGTCCTGATCCAATTTCCTAATTTTGCGATTCAGAACTCTGAAACAGTGCTGGTCTACCTCATCAAATGTTTTGTCATACTCTCTTTTAACACTTGTGATCTATCATCTGTAATTAATCGACTGTTCAATACATTCAATTCTTTCAAAAATATATCAGCTTTTTTCTCATAATCAGTAATCATACACTTTAACATTTCTAAGCCTACCTCATTGAATATTTCACATAATTCATCATATAACATGTAACCCGCCTGTACATTAAAAGGAAATTAAAAAAATCTAAGGCCTTTGGGTACACGTTGTACATGCAGACATTCTCTTAAATATTCTATCTCTAACTGGTTATTTTTATATAGGTACAGTTTATCTTTAAATTCACTAAGTGAATGTTCAATGTTAGAATCAAGTTCCTTGTTTACTGTACCTGTTTTGAAAAAAAAACGGTTTAGCAGTCCAAGCTCCAAAGTCAAAGTTCTTTGCTTCAAAATTGAAGGATTTGGTGTTAGGAGTTTTAGCTCTAGTATGAGCTAACTGCCCATTCGAGCAAGTGCTTTACCTGCCCCATTCGTAAAAGTGTTGTTGTTATTGTTATTAGAATAAATTGTTCCTGTTTTCACACTTTTGGAAGTTTTATCCAAAAACTGCATTTGGTTACATGGGATCTCTCTGTCGTTTTCTTTTTCTGTAGTTTTATTCCGCTCATTGATGGAATTAGAATGTTGAGTAAGCAAGTCCAAAAATTTGGTTAAACTCCGCTCGCATAACTGGTGTTGTGTCGAAGGCGTCATCCCTTAGAACTGTAGGCGTTTCCGCTAAGCTGCCAAATTCCGTTCCTTCCACCATGGCTGAGATACTGTAATCCATGAAATAAAAAAACAAACGAAAAAAACAAGAATGAAAAAAACACAGCCCAGCAGTTCAGGACCCGTAATTAGCAGCTACTTAATCCAACTTGTTCCAACCACGGTGAAATTACTGGCAACGGCCAAAAGGTCTTTGAAACAAACAGTCTTTATTGAAACAAAATTACTCCAAGCGCTTTCACCCATATATTATCGGGCTTTTTCAAGGAAAATTACTCAGCAACATTGTGCGCATCTTTAAATAAATTCATATTGATCACATGTTAGAATCCATTAATTAATTAGTGAATAGTCATTACATCTTAAAGAAAACTAGTATATGTATCAAAGTATTGCATTTGATTTCAAATTCTCTATTACTTTCATCAAAGCATCTTTGAAAAAACTCGTTTCTATGTATTCAGACTCGTGTAAAACTGTTAACAACTTAAAATAATAATTCATTAAGTGCTTATTTCATAGTTTGATATATAAAAAAACTCTTTAGATGTTAAAATGTATAAAAACATGTTAATAAATAAAAATTAATATGAAATATAACCTATATGTTATAACTTAAACTTGTATTGAACTATGCGTACATCCGTTAGTTCAATAATTTAATATTACTCATGTTTGTACATTCAGAGTTAGATGTACTATAAAATTAAAGCAAGCTAATCTTTCTTGTCATTAATTAAATAAACAACAATCAAATCTAAAATCTTTCTGTGAAAATATTCACCATGTTAATTAATAATTCATATCCAATCTTAATAAATATCTTAGTAAAAATGTAAATACAATTGATTTTTAAAAAATATATGTGCGTGGAGTTAAAACATCATTTGTTGTGCGGCTTTAAAAGGAGTGGTAAACTGAAACTGTATTCATAACCTTGCTTTACTCATTTTTAATACACTCATGATGTTGATAGAGTCATTCAAAACTGGTATCTTAGTAGAATTTAGTTTCAGTTGCCAATATAACTCACGATATTCTAGGGTTGTCTCCCAGTTACCACCTCTAATATACTGTGTAACTTGTTCTAAAATAAAGAACTTCTAGTTCATGTTTTCACAAACCAGGGAGTGTTTATAGAAAGCATTACGCTCTTTTTGTTTCATAACATCATTAAAATGTTCATACACCCTTCTCCTGATAGGTCATTCAGTTTTTCCTATATAAAAACTGTTACAGGATAAACATGTCCCTAGGTATACTACCCTTTTTGTAGCGCAGTTATAGTATTTCCTGGCAGTAAAGTTAAATTTTCTTGAGGGAATCCTAATCTGTTCCTGGTTAATCATAGCGTGACATTGCTTACAATTACCACATGAATAGGTCCCTACTCTTCTTCTATTTTTATTACTCTCTAAATTATGTTTCATTTCAAAGATCTCTTTCAGATTTTTATTTCTTTTTCTGACAAAGTGTGGTCTTTCTGGAATAAAAGGTTTTAAGTCCTCATGATAACTCAGAATGGGCCAGTATTTGAAAATAGTATCTTCAATTTCTTCAGAGTTCTTACTGAAAGTGTAAATGAAACTGCCTTGACTTTGTATCTTATTTTCACTTCTACTCTGTGGTTGGTTGACAGTACCTACTCCTAGCAGGGGTAGATACAATGTTTCTCTTTTTTGACTAATTTTCTGTGCCAAGTCTTCAAACAATTTATCTGGGTAACCTTTTTCTAAAAAGAATGTTTTCAATATTCTCACTTCTTCCTTAAAATCTTGTAGAGTGCTACACATTTGGGAAGCTCAAATTAACTGACCTTTAATGATACCCCTCTTCTGAAAATTTGGATGTCCACTATTGTAGTGGAGGTAGGAGTTGGAGAATTAACTTTTTCTGTATAGTTTAGATTGAAAACAGTGATTTTCGTGGTCTTTAACGATGGTTACAGCCAAATATTGTAATTTATTTTTATCTATATTGTAAGTGAATTTAAAGAAATCTGTTGTATTATTAATGTATCTTAAAAATTCACAAAGACTCTCCTCACTACCCCTCCAAAAAATACAAATGTCATCCAAAAACCTTCTATAATATGCAATATCTTGATATCATTTACTTGAAAAAATGTATTTCTTTTCCCAGAAATATAACACAATGTTTGCATATAAAGACGCACAGGATGCCCCCATTGCTACACCCTTTCTTTGATGATAAAATTCTCTGATAAAATGTATGAAATTGTTTTCTAGGACAGTCTCCATAAATTCTACTAATAAATTGATGATGGTAGTAGCTGTTTGAACTGTTTCTGTTACTAAAATTTGGTTGGACCATTCTAATCCTGTTTCGTGTGGGATACTAGGGAAAAGATCTACCACATCCACTGTGACCAACAAAAGTTGAGAACAGAACATGTTTTGATCTAATTCTCTCAAAAAATCCCAAGAATCTTTACAAATGTGGTCCACACTGAACACAAAGGATTTTAAGATGATGTCTATGAATTTAGCCAAAGGTTCAGTGATACTACCAGATCCCGATACAATCGGTCTGAATTTTAAAGGTTCTAAACCTTTATGTGTCTTGGGAATGCCTAAAATTTGGGCAATTCTTGGTTTATCTACATATAAATAATTGTAAAGTTTTTCATTAATTGTGTTCTGTAACAGGTGGTCAAATAATTGATAATTGATTTTGGCATAGGCAATGTTTATTTCATTTTTGGATACTAGTTCATATTGGTCAATGTCGTCTTATGACAGCAATGGCAGCCCCTAACATTTCTTTGTCTCAGTAAAGCTTTTTCAGTTTTCACTTCTATTAGCTTACTGCAGTGTTGCAGTGTGTCTGAGAAATACATACTGAAATGTTTTTTGCTGAGTTTTGAGTGCTGGGTTGGGCTGGGCTAGTGTAATGCCTGTGTAATTGGCTGATTCTGCTTGTTTTCACCTGCTAGCTCTGTTAGTACTCCCTGGTTAACGTTCTACTATTTGTTGTGCTTCCTTTTCCTTTTCTGTTTCCTCAGGGGGCAGTGCCTCGCAAACAAGTGCAAATACGCGCACACCAGCACACACATGCTTACACGGACTAAAACTTGCTTATTCCTGTTAAAACGTGCGCACACCAGGGCAAACGCGCTTACAACTGTTTACACAGCCTTACATATGCTTACTCAAGCCTACACGCGTGCACACATGCTTACACGCGCGCACACTGTCTTACTCAGGTTTACTGGCGTGCACACATGCGCATGCACGCTCAGCAAGAAACTTTGGTGTTATCCACAGCATACACCTTCGATTTCTTGACTTTACCTGGCCTACCTGTTGACACACCTCTTTCACTATTATGTAAATGTAAACTGACACATGTCACTCTGCTCCAATGAGCTGCACTCCTTTCATACATACCCCCCTTGTGATGTCACCTATCTTCTATTCTGTTACTCCCCTTATCCTGCTCCTACACTCCACTGACTGTGCTCATTTGCTATGAAAACTTGCGATTCACTATCATAACTCTCATTTGCATAGGATTGCCTACTAATGCTTAGTTACATCTCTTAGACTGAGCTTCCCCCCTTAGCAACCTCTACTTGGTGGCCATGTTGTCTTCAGCCTGCCATTCCCTTGAATTGTAAATTAATTTTAGCTATGAAATCCACATTTGTGGATCTTAATTATTAATTTTCTGCTTTTTAGGGTGCAGCGCATTTGCGCGGCGCTGCGCTATGGTTAAACCCCGGAAATCGGGATTAAAAAAAAGTTATTTTATTTTTAATTTGCATCACTTCCCATTGCTAATGGCCATATTTTTGGCCATTGGCATGCTTCTTCCTGTGAATGCATGCTTTTTTTCCAGCTGACACGGCTCTGTTTTGCTATTTGCAGAACCGTACTCAGTTATCAACGAGTACATTTCTGCAAATAACACTACTCCTACTCGGACAGGTTCAGGTTTCCTGGATCACAATTTTACCTCATTTGCATGGCTTTTGCCTGCAATTGAGGTAATTTGCATATCCCAGCCCTGTCCGTGTAGGACTAGTTTGGAGAGCTCAGTTGCACGCCCCTGCCGGCTGTTCCTGGATCGCTCGATGCACATGTTGGCTTGCTGGAGTCTTACTCTACTCTTATCTTACTCTACTCTTAGACTCCGTGCTAGCCTTCATGAATCCGGCCCACTGTCTTTTTAGGCCCAGTTGGTCTAACCCAGTAAACAAATATCAATAAACGAATACAAAATAATAATCCTAGAATTTCTGGAATTAAGATAAACTAAATATCTTTGTTCCATTAATAAGTTAAATTAACCAAAAGACTTTTCATCATTTATCTAATGTATTCAAAATTATCAGATGTTCTTTGATTACTGTTTATCTTTTCCACTCCATGACCTTCTTCTGTTCTGTTTGTCTTGTTTATATCATAAATATTCAATCCTATATCAATGAACTAGTACAGCACTAAACAATTACCATATTAACCTTGTGATGATAAACTGCTAACATCAAATGCATTAACTTATGTAATTTGTTTTCCTTCAAATAAAGTAAAACCAAAATATATTAAAATATTTCCTTATTGTAATTTTTTTTTCTGTTCTGTTTCTTTACTACACTGGGCTTTCTTTATTAAATGTTGTGTTTGTCCAGTTTACAGTGTTTATTATTTTGAGTCTGAAATGAGCAACTTTTATGTTGCCATTTTAATTAAATTGCACTTCCATTTTCTTTTTACAACTGTTATAACTTAATTTTCTCTTAAAACTTCAAAGAATGACCTCATTTACTTTTCATAAAATATTTCAGTATTATCCTTGCTTATAATATGTTGCTGTTATAGGATCATAGGATCACAGGGTCATAGGAGGTTAGTATGCTAACGGCTCCAGTGCCCTTACAAGCCTAGCCAGGTTCAATCCATGTTCACAAGGGTAAAAACAGAAAACTCAGGGTTGTAAGGAGTCACTGATGTAAAACACAGCTCAACAAGATACTTTTAATGTCACTTCACAAACAGATAAACGCCCACACTGCACATACATTTTCGTCCTTCTAAAGACTTCTTCAGACAGAAATAATGCATCAAATGCTGATAAAGCTTATATATTAACTAGTTCCTTAATCAACCAATAAAATCACATACATTTAATAGTCTCCATTAATCTAAATTAACCCTTACCAAGCAATACTTTAAATACTTTATAAATGCAAAATGTGTACAAAAACAAGTATATAAATAAATACATACATAATGCGATGACAGTACAGATGAACAACTTCTTATATTAAAACATATTTAAAAATCTGTGAATACAAAACCAACTGTCCAGCAGAATAAAACCAAATAAAACCAGCAGAATAAAACCAAATAAAACCAAGCTGTTTGATTATTTTGTAGTAGCGAAACCGATTATACCAATATTACAGGGTTTACCCAAAGTTCATATGTCAATTTATGATCCACCCATGAGACCGATAGTCTCCAGTAGGGGCTGGTGTACTGAACCAATCTCTATTTTTGTGGAGAAACATCTCAGACCAGCTTTGAACAACATACAGCATGTACTTAGGGATACTGAGCATTTTTTAAGAGATTTGTATGGTTTCTTTTTGACACATACTGGTTGTGATGCTATTTTTGTCACCCTTGATGTAGTTTCTCTGTTTACTGTGATACCCAATACAGTTGGGATCACAGCTACACAACAGTTTTTGGAATGCCATACACAATATACTGCCAAATTTATTACTTTGTTACTCCAACTATTAGAACTGGTGTTGGAACACAATTTATTTTTATTTGGAAATTATGTATTTAGACAATGCAATGGCGTGGCTATGGGCACTTCGTGTGCCAATAGCTACGCCAATGTAGTAATGGTGGCTTGGGAAGAGAATCATACTTTTAGAGGTCCTTTTAGGGAATATGTTTTGTTTTACTGTAGATTTGTTGACAATGTTTTTATTGTGTGGGATGGCAGTGATGAACAGTTTTCTGAGTTTACGATGTATGTTAATAATACCACTGATTATTTACGTTTCACACACAGGATGTCATATGACAACATGGATTTTCTAGATGTAGCTGTGATGAGAGATTTGGATGGGAATTTGTACACTAAGCAACATAGGAAGGAATGTCATGTCAATCATCTTCTACATTGTAGCAGTGCACATCCACCTCACATATTTAAGAATATAGTTACTAATCAGGTGATGAGAGCTTCTAGGCTCAATGTTAGAGATGAAGATTTCAACTATGAAGTGGATAGGGTAATGAGGCATTTGAAAGACAGAGGATATAATGACAGATTTTTAACAGAACAGATACTAAGAGTGGTGGACAAGCAAGGTTACAAGCCAGACCTTTTTTCTCTATGAGGAGGAAACTCTCTGGTGAAGTTACTAGAGTATCCACTCAGACTAATTTAAGAATTTATTTAAAATACACTACAGATGTGAATAAATATATTGATATTATTAAGAAACACTGGCAGGTTTTAATGACAGATGATGAGATTGCCAGATTTGTTGATCATGTCCCTAAGATTAGCTTTAGAAATGATAAATCTCTCAAGAGGAGGCTGTGTTATCCCAAAGAAATTAGGCAAGATACCAGTCACAGTGGCACCAACCCTTGTGGATCATGTAATTGGTGTTGTTATTTAGATAGTAATATGATATTTCACCATCCTGATCAGGGGAGAGATTATACTTTTAGGCTATCAGCTACATGTGATAGTAAACATGTTGTTTATCTTGCCTGCTGTATGATTTGTGCCAAATTTTATGTTGGCAAGACAGACAGATGTCTCAGGGATCGTATTATGGAGCATCTTTATAATATTAGGAAGGGAAACAAGACCAATGCACTTGCTAACCATGTATCTAATACAGACAGCTCCCATGTTTTTAGTTTTAGAGTGATAGGTTTGATTCAGGAGAGTTTGAGACAGGGTGACATTTGTAATAGAACTGAGAGTTTGGAAGCTATCTGGATTACTAAACTGAGAAGTACTGAAGGGCATGGTCTCAATGAATGTATTCCTTTGAGACCGAGATTAAAGATGAGGCCCTTGAAACAATGATTATTTAAGTTTTTTATATATGTTTCATATGAATAAAGATTTAGGATGTGTATGTTTCTTATAATATTTTTATGATATTTTTTAGTTTTTAGATTTATTGTCATATGACTATGTATCATGTGATATTTTTTGGATATAAAGGTGTGTCTTATCAGTGCTTATGTACACCTGAAGAAGCTTATTTGTGAAAGCGCTTGTGTTTATGCACATAGTACAGGCCTTATTCTGGAGTTTACAGCCTTCTGCGTCTCATTTTATTCGTTTTTCATATTTAAAAATCCATTTAAAAACATAAATTCACATTTAATAAAAAAATATTATAAAATCTAATGTAAAATTCTATTATAACAATTCATTCAAGTTTTAGCAAAAGTGTGCTACCATCTAGTGGTCATAATAAATAATTGCATGTAAAATACTTATTAAAAACATTCACTAGTTGTGGTTTTAAAAAAACTTTTATCATTTTTCTGCCCTTAGTTTTAACAATGGGGCAATGGAAACATACTCATTAAGTCCAGGAAATTCCAAAGATGGGACAACCTCTGTGAGACAACTCTGTCTCTCCAGCAAATTCTGTTGATGTCACATACCAGATTAAGGCCCTCTGAGCGAGTGACCCATATGCCAGTTGACTTGTGAATGTGCAGCATTTCCATCAAAGCTGGGTCAGAGGTTTCTCTATATGCATGGCACAGGTTGCATCTGAGCAGTCTGTACAACACAGAGTAAAGTGACAATTATTTCAGTCTGTCTGCATAAGACAGATCTTGAAGACCCTGAATTTTCTTTGTAAGTAACCTTTGTGGTCTCTCCAATTGATGCAGGTGTTTGGAAAGAAGCATACCAAAGGAAGTATTAAACTCTATTATTGGCCTGATGAGGGAAGAGTATAAGAGAGAGTTATAACTTCTTTTATTCTGGAGGCAATGTCCTTACTTATGAGATGAGCAATATAAAATGCCAGGAACCACAAAAAATAAAATAAACAAACACAAACTCTGAAATACCAAATTGAACCAAAAAGGAAAGAAAGGAGATGAGGAGCAACTGAACAAAAATATATATTTAATTTATACTAAGCGCTTTCTTCTGGAAATGCAACAGACTTCTTCAGAGTAAAAAATCAGAAATACAGAAGGACTTAAATACCCACCCTGTTTAGTTACATGATCACACACCCAATTCAGACCACAATTAAAACAAATATAAAATGCCGTTCTTACCACTATGGAGACATGGTGATCGAAGTTAAAGTTGCTGTCGACCTTTGTGCCCAGATCTCTCACCACGGACTGTGCACTTAGGGTATTGTTATTGACATAGTAGTTTGCAGGAATATCACTCTTGCTGAAGAGGTTGATAATGCATTTTTTTGCATTAAGTTTAAGACCATGACTTTGGCACCATTCATTAGTCTGCGTAAGGATGTTGACATTGTTAGGGGTTTCAATGATCACTCCCAGTTTGTAGTCATTAGCAAACTTGTCAACTACAGTCCTTTAGTTTTAGCCTATACATACATACAAATGTTTCAAACACGGGCATTAAAGCCCTTCTAGCTTGCCAATATGCCAAACACTTCTTCCCATAATAAATGTCCAGGCTGTTCTTAAAAATATCTAAACTAGTACTTGCTTTAATGTAATTAGGCAGTCTGTTCCAAGCATCAGCTACTCTGTCAGAGAACCAGTTAGTACACTTCTCATTCCTATAGAATCTTCTACATAGGTTATCTGACGATTTTCTAATACTTTTTGATAACCCCAAACATTCACAAAGGTAGTTGTCCCTAAATGCCTTATATACCTGAATAATATCTCCTCTTAAATATCTGCAAGAGACACTGTACAAGTTCAGATATTTTAGCCTTTCATAATAACTTAGATTTTCACATCCATGGATGCCCTTAGTATATTTCCGCTGTATTCTTTCCAGTTTATTCATGGTTGTTTTCCTATAGGGTTTACATATTGTTATTCCATACTCAAGTTTGGGTCTAATATAGCTAACAAACAATGACTTCACTATGTTTGATTTCCTAGACTTTATAAATCTTTTTATACAACCTATAGTTCTACAACTATCATTAGCCAATTGGTTGATATGATTAGAAAAACGCATAGCTGAATCTACCCATATACCCAGGTCCTTAAATGAGTCTACAGTTTCAATCACTGTGTGCTGTATTAAATATTCACCTTTCAGTTTATGTCTCCCAAATCTCATATGCTTAGTTTTTTATGTATTTATCAACATATTATTCTCCTGTGCCAAAGTGGTCAATTTAGTCAAATTATTTTGCAGACATGCCTTATCTGTAATCAGTTTACCCAATTTCAGGTCGTCAGCATATAGACTGTAGAACACCTCAGACGAAAAAGCAAGGTCTGAAATATACAATCTAAACAAGTAAGGGCCTAGTACAGAGCCCTGTGGGACACCTTGCGTTTATATCACGTTATCGAAAAATGAAAATAGCGAACACTATTTCATCGGCCCCAAAACATCTAAACATGAAAATATTGAACATTCAGAACAGCAATTTTTTTCCCATGGAAAACATTCGCTGCTCTGAAACACATACACACAATACAAGCACATCAAACAAACAGCAACCACACACATACACTTAAATTCCTACATCTAACGCTACACTAAACTAAACATACACTACTATCTACCCACTTACCTAAACCCAAACTCTAACCCTAAGGTCCGTCACTATCGTACACTCACCTATCCCACACCCTAACCCTAACTCACTTAAACTGCCCCTCACCCTAAAGTCTGTCACTATCGCACACACTCTTAACCCGCGCCTTAACCCTAACTCACTTAACCCGCCCCTAACCCTAACATACAAACAATCGCACACTTACCTGAACTCAACCCGTAACTTTCCACCACAGTGCTAAGAATAGCGAAGCTACAGAAACGGCCAACCGGATTCTTTCCCGAAGTAAGAATTCGCTGTTCTGCAGCTTCGCTATTCTTAACGTTCACTGAATAGTGTTCGATATTAGAACATTCAAAGTTTTAATACCTTGATGTTCTGATATAGACCGGACACCTTGACTGTAACCATGGATTTCACCTGTCCAGTTGGTGTATGATACTTGCCATGTCCTATTTGTAAGCCATGCAGCTATCCATCTTATCAACAGTACATCAATACTTAGTTGTACTAATTTATTGATCAGTGTTTTGTGCATGACCCTGTCAAATACTGAAGTTAAATCTATATAAATCACATCACAATTTTTCATTCATAGCTGTTATCATATTGTTAAAGAACATCATGTTATAGGTGGTAATAGATCTATTTTCAACATATGAATGCTGATATATGGTTTCAAGTCCCAACCTATCCCGTTCTGGCAATAACTTATCCAGTATTACCTTCTCCATTATTTTTCCACAACATGAAAGTAGACTTAAGGGTCTATATAATTCTGGGTTTGCCTACTCCACTTTCCCTTAAAGAAAGGTTTAATAAGTGCACGTCTCCAATCTTGAGGAATGTCCCCATATTTAAATGACCTAGTAAATAATAGATGTAATGGCAGTATAAGTTCTTGCTTAAGTGTTCTCAGGTCATTGTTACTTATTCCGTCTCTTTCCTGCGCTTTGTTTTGATCCAGTTTGCACAGTTCTTTTTCAATATAATCTAATTTGATTCCAGTATCTGGGGTTTACCTGGATGTTACTAAGACAACTTACCACCCCTTTTGTGGAATCAAACTGTTTTGCGTAAGATATTGTAAATATATCTATAATCTGTTGTGTCTGAGAATAAATTTTAGAATCTGCACACAGTTTATCAATTTGTGTATCTTTACCTTCCACATCTTATGTATCTATAAAAAGGTTTCCTATTATGCTCAATATCTTTATATAAATTTTCTCCAAATTTTTGCTTAATCTGTTTGTCCAGCTCATTTATTTCAGTTTTCAAAGTTGTAGTTCGAACTCTCATCCATTTCTTATATTTTTGTCTCTCACCTTAATCAGGTATCTTGTTCTTATGGAAATATACCCCCTGATGTTGCGTGCCTAGATCCTGATGTTAAACATTTTTTTGACTTTTTGCACTCAAACAATTTCTCTTTCAAAACTTTCCACATTCCAAATGCAGTTTTTCCACTGA